>NC_052509.1:62862733-62867733 GCF_014356525.2 Nilaparvata lugens
CTAAAGGTCCAAACTTCTAAGTTTCATGTGAAAACATTACAGGAGTACTTTAACTTTCGCATATTTCATCATTTTTCTTGCTCAATATTATTGTAGATCTCTTAAGTTTAATATGATTCACCATGTTATTTTACTGCTACTGGTATATATTTTCTGCTACTATACATTTTTAACGCTAAAACGTAAATTGAATTATATTTTGTTAAAGACATGAATAAAGAAATCTGAATCTGAATCTCTCTTTCCACTTTCGAGTTCCTTGAACCCTTTGCTACGAATTCGAAATGAGATGACAAACAAGAATTTAGGAAGTGGAGGAGTTTTAGGCTAGCGCCCGATATTTTAGTGTATGATTAATGCTTTTGAACAAATGAATAAGCATAAATATGAATGTAAATCAAGGATTATTCTCAAAGAAAACAGCCTACGGCTTAAAAGTATGCCAAGAATTTCATTACAGGTGACCTGAGCTATGGAAATGGATCAGTGACCTCTAGCAACTAATTTGCATGATCCAGGTTATCGGCATGAAGAAGAAGAAGAAGAAGAGAAGAAGAAGAGAAGAAGAGAAGAAGAAGAGAAGAAGAAGAAGAAAAGAAGAAGAAGAGAGAAGAAGAAGAAGAATAAGAAGAAGAAGAAGAAGAAGAATAAGAAGAAGAAGAAGAGAAGAAGAAGAAGAAGAAGAAAGAAGAAAAGAAGAAGAAGAAGAAGAGAAGAAGAAAGAAGAAGAAGAAGAAGAAGAGAAGAAAAGAAGAAGAAGAAAGAAGAAGAAGAAGAAGAAGAAAGAAGAAGAAGAAGAAGAAGAAGACGAAGAAGAAGAAGAAGAAGAAGAAGAGAAGAAGAAGAAAGAAGAAGAAGAAGAAGAGAGAAGAAGAAGAAGAAGAAGAAGAAGAGAAGAGAAGAAGAAGAAGAAGAAGAGAAGAAGAAAGAAGAAGAAGAAGAATAAGAAGAAGAAGAAGAAGAAGAAGAAGAGAAGAAGAAGAAGAAGAAGAAGAAGAAGAAGAAGAAGAAGAAGAAGGTGAGGATGAAGAGAAGGGAGGAGCAATAAATCGTCAAAAGCGTTGTGTCATCAATCATGACTCGATCACTCATCGCAGCATCTATTAATAGTGCGCTTTCCTGTCAGTTAGAAATGGCAAAGTGAGTTGTCTGCCGATGAAGGAAGGATGCTCCCTTGATCGTCTGCTACCTTCAAATAGATCCATAGATGGAATAGATTATTATATTTTGTATTCAATAGTTTGTAAAGAATATGAGAATGGAGAATTATTTAACCAACGTGCTGTAGTCTCTGAGGTTATTGATTGTCAATAAAAGCTCATAAGAAAGATGGAGAGATTTTCATAATACCTTTCGTAGAATGAATAGGAGTGAATAAAATGTTTGAATTCAGGGCTACTTTCTTGCATTTATAAAATAGAATTATAGTACCGTTTGAAATTGATAAAATTATTTGTATTCCTATTCTATTATTTTACTCAAAGGGTACTATAATGAATTCTATTTTATAAAAAAGTGAATAAGTATGATAAGTGGATGATGGAATAATTCTTTTGAAATGAGAATTCTTTGTGGTATCCTCCTAACATGTTTTTATCAATACAAGCAAAAGTTTCTTTCACAAGGACCCATGATCCGTGAAAATTTCTTGATATTTTGAGGTTATTTATTTCTTATCTGTGATAAATGACATGTTATCGAATTGGTGTTCGAGATTCATTCAATATATTGTATAATACAATAGAGAAGAGTTAGCATAAGTGAATATAAGTAAAAATCTGGTGTGGCGCACTCACACAACTTTCCTTGCCGTTATGAGAACTGATCACCTGACGCTAGTGTTCCCGCGCATCTCAAGTCTACTATTCAAAGATTTGAGCCAGCTGGTGACAGGGCAATAACGCTGGAGACACACATGAGGTCTGCTATCTCTTCATAGTGAATGATTTAATAGAATCAACAATAATTTGCAATTGAATAATCACATTTTCTCGAATTTAAAGCTTATTTTCAATTTTAGGTGAAAATACTACTGTACATTAATTGTAGAGATTTTTATGCTCAATCTACTCCACTTGATTTTTTTCGTTTCAATTGTATCTGAAGCCTGATAATTGGGAATGTATCTGCATTGATGGGGCGAAGCTCCTGAAATTTTTACAGATATGGGACTTGTGGCAGTTGATAGAGCTTATCGATGACTATTTTAGGTATGAATTTGATCGAAATCGTTGGAGCCGTTTCCGAGAAAATCACGAAAAACCCTGTTTTTGACAACTATTTCGTCATTTTAGCCGCCATCTTGAATTGCATTTGATCGAAATTGTTCGTGTCGGATCCTTATAGTGAAAGGACCTCAAGTTCCAAATTTCAAGTCATTCCGTTAATTGGGAGATGAGATATCGTGTACACAGACGTACATACACTCATACACACACACATACTGACCAATACCCAAAAACCAGTTTTTTGGACTCAGGGGACTTTGAAACGTATAGAAATTTAGAAATTGGGGTACCTTAATTTTTTTCGTAAAGTAATACTTTCCTTACCTATGGTAATAGGGCAAGGAAAGTAAAAAAGTGAATAAGTATGATAAGTGGATGATGGAATAATTATTTAGAAATGTGAATTCTTTGTGATATCCTCTCAACATGTTTTTATCAATTCAAGCAAAAGTTTCTTTCACAAGAACTCATGATCTTTGAAAATTTATTGACATTTTGAGGTTATCTATTTCTTATCTGTGATAAATGACATTTTCTCTATTATCAAATGAGTGTTCGAGATTCACTCAATATATTGTATAATACAATAGAGAAGAGTTAGCATAAGTGAATATAAGTAAAAATAGGCCATTCATGTTCCATATTTCAAGCCGATTTTTGTCAACTCAAGCCGATTACTGTCGACTACTGTCTATTATTACTGTTTTGGCCGGGTGAAAGTTTAAAGCTGCGTACACATATTCGCGCTTCCAACCAGCACCGAGCACGCTCCTCCCTCGTACCGCCCTCGTACCGCCCTCGTACGCCCACAGTCGAACCACAGTCGCACCGCCCACGCACCCATCATAAACGTTATGGAAGATGTTAGATCTTCTCGCGTTCCCCGGTCGAACGACTCTTGCTCGCCGGTCGATCATCAATCGCTCTGCTGGAGTGACGTTCGGTTACGGAGCAGAGCGAAAGTCTGTACGCACCTCTAGTACGACACAGTATGAGAGACTGCCAGTGTTACATAACTTCACCTTAGAGTGAAGATATCGTACAATAAGGATAAATCTTTCGAAATTAATATGAAATATGTAGCTTTTAAAAGAATAAACCGTTCTAGTAAGATTCACAGATTATTTTCGTCTCTGGCTTCACGAAGAAAAACCATAAGGATTATCGGCTTGAGTAAACACTGAAATTTGCAACATAAATGCCCTGTACCAATATCTTCATGTGCTATCATTTCTCTATGATAAGACTCTAGATCTGTAGAGGATCACTTCATAAATACTTTCAAGATTGATATCGGAAACCGTTGATTCGTATATTCTTGAGAAGTAGCTCTTGAGAAACCCTGTTGAAAAGTTACTCTAGGGCACAGAGAACTAATTAGAGCCAGAAATGAAAACATTGGGGAAAAGCGGCAGCTTTCACACATTATTGGAAAATTCAATCAATTACGAGAGACGTAACTTCGCACGGAATAAAAGAGTATTGCCGTCGATTGTTCACTGTACAAACGCAAACACATGCTTCCATTCAATATTGAAATATTCCACTCTAATATGGACTTTCCTTTTTCCGTTATGAATCCCATACTCTATTGATTTTGTTTGAAAAATAAAATCGAATAAAACTGAGGTCCACGTTATAATGGTAGTGTTGGATTAGCAATTGTATTGCAATCCTTGTCCATCATTTAACAATTTCTCATTCTCGCTTTGCGCTGTTGCCAGATTGTTTTTTAACGATTTAGAAATATGATAAATAAACAAAATATTTTATCTTTATTATGAAAATTCATCAAAAATATAATTTCTTGCTTAATAAAATATAATAGATCATTTTAAACGACAGTGAACAGTTAATATTACATCGATAAACCGGTATCAGCTATAGAAGGCATTGACAAGAAAGAAGATCGGCAACGTTGTTCTCCTATCTTTCTCTACTGCCATCATAACGTGCACCTCTCTATAGCAATATTGATGATTCTTATCTTGGGTTGAGGTATATATTCCTCAATTGCTAAGAATAGGATTCTACAATGAAATGTCATGATGTGGAAACTTTCTCACGTATCGATATCACCACTTCAATATAACTCAACTATTGATAACTTATCTTCTTCAACTATAAATCTAAATTGTTTCAACTACAAACATAAAAAATCGCTTATAATTCTGTATTTGAACTAAGTAGGTTAGTTTTTTCAGAGATAAAAAAATCGAAACCCTCGCTAAAAAATTAATTGAGCATGGCATTGCACATAAATGGATTCAATAGTATATTTATTATCATTGAGTAATATTTCTTATTTCTCAAGAAGGCATTATCATGTTCTCATTACATATCAGAGTTTCTCACTCATCAAGGTGTATGCTGCCGTATCTGCAAGGATAGTTTCTCCAACTATTCCTAAAGGTTGAAGATTTCCTCTTCTTCTTACAGCTCAATCGTTTGATTGGTTGGCAGCCTTCCATCTAAATCTGTCCATTGCTACTCTCTTCCATTGTTCATAGCTCATAGCACCCACATCCTTCGTCATTTGTCTTGTAAGTACTGTAGCCGGGGTCTCCCACGACCCCTTTGTCCATCAACTGTACCTTCCAGGATACTTGACGTAAATGCGTCGTGTCTTATTATGTGTCCAATCCAAGAATGTCGTCTGGCCTTGAGGAAATTCAGAAGAGATCTTTTTTCTGCCGCCCCCTGGAATACCTCCTCATTTGTAACTGTCTGTCCATTTTATTTTGAGCATACGCCTCCAACACCACACTTCAA
>NC_052509.1:62872733-62945233 GCF_014356525.2 Nilaparvata lugens
GTTAAGTATGTGTAAACAATGTGATGAATAAATAAATAACAATGTGATAAAATGCAACGCATACCACATTTTGCATGCATACACTGTAGCATGCAATACATATAGCATGCAACACATATAACATTTGTTGAAAACAATACATATATAACATGCAACACATAAAACATTTTGCATGCAATACATATATAGCATGCAACACATAAACCATTTTGCATGCAATACATATACTGTATTGCATGCAACACACAAAAAACATGTTGCATGCAATACATATAAATAGCATGTAACACAAAAAAACATGTTGCATGCAATACATATAAATAGCATGTAACACATAAAACATGTTGCATGCAATACATATAAATTGCATGCAACACATAAAACATGTTGCATGCAATACATATAAATAGCATGCAACACATACAACATGTTTCATGCAGTAAATATAACACATGCAACCTATTATCTTCCAACATGTGGCATTCAACACCCAACAACTCCACTGGCATCTGATGAGAACTCATCATCAATTTAATACTCTGGTCTTCATGGATTCACTCATTACTTTAAAAATTACAATATTCATGAATTTCATTGCTCGATGTTGAGGTAGATTCAACATAGTTCCATTACTTAATGTTGACTATTCATTCAAGAATATAGTCAGGTCTTGATGGTCGTACTCATCACCTTGTGTTGTGCAATATCCATAAAATTCATTGCCCAATGTTGAAGTGAATAAATGAATCCATTATTCCATGATCAGTGGTCCAGTTTTATTATGAAGTTGTTTCAGTGATAAATTTGGGATGAATAATAAATTAATGATTCTTCCTTGAATGATAGATGAACTTTTAATAAATGAGGTTAGATCGAGCTTCATGGACGTATTCATTACTTCATGTTAAGTGATATTCTTGAATTTTATTGGTCAATATTGGGGTGTATGATGTATAGTGTATTCATGAATAAAAATGTATTCAGGATTCCACTATTGTTTGGGTACATTCAATATCCCCAATCTTCATTTCTTGATGTATATTCATAGAGTCAATAATGACTCCATGTCTGATGAGTCCAATATCTGATGTTAAGAAATAATAATGATTTTAATACTTCATGTTGAGTCAATCATGACTCCATGCCTGATGAGTCCAATATCATTCTGATGTTGATAAATGATAATGGTTTTATTACTTCATGTTGAGCTACATTCAGGAAGTATATTACTTCATGAGATCATGAGGAGCTGAATTTATAATCTCAATAATTACTTCTCATAGGATGCAGATATTGAGTTTGCAAACTATGGTTAGATTCACTTTATACTATAAATAACATCATCACTTAATTGAGCTAAATGAACTTGATCCAAATTTCATGAATTCAATTACTTCTCACAGGATGCACATGTTGAGTTTGCAAACTATGGTTAAATTCACTTTAAACTGTCAAATAACATAATCGCTCCCTATCTAATCAATGCTTCAAGTTAATCCCAATATAGATGGATACATTACAATATTCATTCAACCATTTATGTGAGTTATTCAGCGGTTCAGTTTAATGAGGAAGTTTTAGTGAGAAGTTTTGTTTTGTTTCGGTTTTGTATATGTTTGGACTTTTTAACGTTCAAAATGAACTTTATTCCGAGGTGAAAAGTGTAAATTTAAAGTATTGTGCTGACTATAACCTTAGTGTCCGGTTTCCCATTAGGGAACTTTGGACTATATACGGCGAGGTGGAACTACCCTTGGGTCTCCCCACCATTCAAAGCCATACGCTAATAATAGTAATAGTGAGTGAGAAGTTTGGAATAACTTATAAATTACAGATACCTCCTTGACTGATAGAAGAACTCTGAATAGATGATGTTAGAGCGAGCTTCATGATGCTCCAAATTCACATTTTCTGCAAATTATCTCGATATTTTGTCGTAGAGTATCAGGAAACGCTAGGATGAAGGATAAAATATAATTGATCATTTTAAACAAGAATTAATACTAAATATTACATCAGATATTTCGGTATCAGCTAACCTCTAATGAAGGCAGTGGCAAGGCAGAGAATCGGTAACGCTGTTTTCCTATATTTCTCCTCTGCCATAATAAATAATAGAATTAACACTTAATTTTACATAAGACATATCGGTATCAGCTAACCTTTATTAACCGTTTCGTTTCCGATTCGTTTTCGGCAAATTCCGATGAATGTGAAACGGTAATTCGGTACCGAATAGAAACCGCATAGAACCGAACGCCCACTTGACTCTAATAAATTCCATCAGGTTTCAATTCGTTGCTAGCGAGAGGCTACTTTCACACACTTTCGGTTCGGTTCGGTTCGTTTCGTTTTTGGTTCGTTTTCGGCTAATTCCGATAAATGTGAAACGATGATTCGGTTTGAATTCGGTACCGAATAGCAACCGCATAGCACCGAACGCCCCCTCGACACGAATAGGTTTCATTATTATTCGAATTCGTTTCTAGGGAAACAGGAAAAAACATAGTCCTTTACACACGCTTGCCCTTTTTTGTTTTTATTTTAACCTGATATCGTGATTATCTGTTTCAAAATTTTCCAAGTCAACATCATATGGTCAATTCATTTCTGTTAGTTCACAGAAACATTTTTTCTCCATGAATAGTTTGCTAAAAAAATATGAAAGATATAAATTAAAACTTAGGGAGAATTTTAATTTTTTTTATTTTTCCACGAATATTACATGATTACATCAATGGAGAGAAGAGATGGAGTTTTTTATACCATGAGTCAAAACAAGGAACACATTTTTAATTTAAAAAAATAATCTCTCTGAACTTCCAAAATTAACATAATCAAAAAGAAACTATTCAAATAATTCACAATTTTTTAATTAACTTTAAAATTTTGTTGCACAAGAAATAACATCTTAAGGTGCGTACAGACTTTCGCTCTGCTCCGCAACCGAACGTCACTCCAGCAGAGCGATTGATGATCGACCGGGAAGCAACAGTGGTTCGTCCGGGGAACGCGAGAAGATCTAACATCTTCCGTAACGTTCATGATGGGTGCGTGGGCGGTACGAGGGCGGTACGAGGGCGGAGCGTGCTCGGTGCGGGTTGGAAGCACGTATATGTGTACGCAGCTTTACAATTTAACACCAACTGTTATATTAATATAATATTCAAAATATACCAGCATGAACTGTGAAAATCCAAACACAGCTGTGTTTTAGAAGAAAATACCTAATTAGAACCGTACGAATTAAAACCTGACATGTGTGAAAGCCTTATTCGTTTTCGGTAACGAGCCGAACCGAACCGAGAACGAACCGAACCGAATGAAACCGAAAGCGTGTGAAGCTAGCCTTAAGGGCAGTGGCAAGGTAGAGAATCGGCAACTCTGTTTTTCCATCTTTCTCCCCTGCCATTAATAATAATGATGATCTCTCTGGATGTTGGACGACACATCAAAAAGAGTTTATTAATTTTCCAACGTGGACTTCACTATAAATAGAAGTGTTCTGATGAAATAAGTCTAAACATACAACCTATTTTTAGACAATTTCTATCCAAATTTGGGAAAGGAACAGTTTTGGGCCTTAAACCTGTTGTTCTTTTTTACAGATGGAATAAATAGAGAATGCATTGATTCAAATGTTAATAAATAATATATAATTATTATTCAACGAGAATCCTAAATAAATGCTGTAAATCACCCCGAAGACTTCTGCTACTGCAGACATCGACAACAGGGTTAACAGCTAGATGGAAATTCTATGAGAACTACTATCCAAAAAAAATCTGGTGTGGCGCGCTCACACAACTTTCCTTGCCGTTATGAAAATTGATCACCTGACGCTAGTGTTCCCGCGCATCTCAAGTCTACTCATAACAAAGATATGAGCCAGCTGGTGACAGAACAATAACGCTGGAGGCATACGAGGTCTGCTATCTCTTCATAGTGAATCATTTAATAGAATCAACAGTTGCCAACAGTTTACAATTACTCACACTACAGCTTCCAGACTAGTTTTATTCAATTTTTCAGATATTTTTCCATATGAATTCAGCATAAGTTACTCAAAAACTAGTCGCCAAACAATTCAGCATCGGTGTATTTCACCAGAGGAACTGAATTCCGGGCGAAATCTTTCACCCTGTATAGCTCGATAATGGAGCGTTTATGGATATATGTTTATATGAACTTTTTTTCTTATTTTCACCTCTACTATCACGTATTGAATTATTTCTCCATAATTATGAATCATCCTGTATAAGTTTGGAGTTCACATTCATCAGTCTCCAACACAGATTGTCGTTACTTGTGACTTATTCAGAACAAAATCTCGATGAACGCAGTTGTGTATTTGTTAAGCTGTTGAAGTTTGTTGATAGAGTCTGACGTTCTGAGACGCATTAAATCCCAATCTTCAAAGTGTTGATACAAGTGGTTGATGGCTCCGACTGGGACTTTTGAAGCGTGCAAATGACATTTCTATTCATGAATATTTTAGTTGAAATCGGTCGGAAATTATTGGGTCTGATTGGAAAGTTGTTCTTGATATACAGTTAGTTCTAATTAGGATAAAGTTAAATGATGTTATGAAGGGTTATGTCAAGTTATAATACTGTGGGGTTATAGAGGGTGATGGTCGAGTTTTATATTTTATAACATACCATAAATCCAGTATAATATTGAATAAATTAGTCTGTGGTAAAATTGGTAATGTCACATCAAATTACTCCATCCTTGTCACAGATTAAGTGGGATTTATGATTGAAAATTATAGTCCATTTCATTATTGAATAATGAACATCAAATCTGATGAATTTATTGATTATTATAATCATTATTCCTTGCTAATAATTGGCCGAGCGAAGTGAGGTCTTAAGGTGCGTACAGATATACACATTAACATATAAACATTTAAACATTAATTACATTTAAACATTTCGCCGTAAATGCCGAACATATAAACATATGAACATTTAAACATTAAGAGAAATGCCAAACCGTCGACTTGAATCTCAAGGTGCGTACAGATATACGCGCCGCGAGCATGAGCAATTCACTTTTAATCAGCTCATGCGAAGCTTTTTATATCTGTATCTTACCTTTTCTGTAAAAATACAGATATAGTCAGCTGATTAAAAGTGAATTGCTCATGTTCGCGGCGCGTATATCTGTACGCACCTTGAGATTCAAGTCGACGGTTTGGCATTTCTCTTAATGTTTAAATGTTCATATGTTTATATGTTGGGCATTCACGGCGAAACGCGGTGATCGATTTTCATGAAATTTGACTGGTATGTTCCTCTTTAAATTGCGCGTCGACGTTTATACAAGTTTTTTTTTTGGAAATTTTGCATTTCAAGGATAATATAAAAGGAAAAAGGAGCCTCCTTCATACCACAGTATCAGAGTAAAAATCAGACTATAGAATTATTCATCATAAATCAGCTGTCGAGTGGATTATAAAATGCATGTCATGACGCATGCAATTCAATATCTCAATGTAACTAGTTAAAAAATCAGCAGCTGTGTAGACTATTAATTGCATGCCTCATTGAATGCAATTTTCATGCACTATTAAATGAACTATTGATTGCGTGCAATAACGCATGCAATTAATAACTAAAATAAAATAGTATTGTATCTCGAACTTTCTCTGCTTTGAACAACCCCGACAGCCATTAGCCGTTTTCACACCGATATCTTGCCTATACGACATACATACACGATTTACTCTGATAGACAGTATAAGAGGAGGAGGCTGCGGTTTATAACTGCGCGAGGTCTACTGTTCACAGAACTACTAGTATTCATCTATATCTGGTACATACGATTCTATGGGGGGTGTTGAGCAAATAAAAGTTGAAACCCCCTGACCTGAATAACTAGGGCAGTAGTATGTTAAATGAAACTACTTTAAATTATTGTCATGAACACTAATAATTTTGTTGTTGGTTATCCATCTTGTTTCCACTATTATCACTATTGTATTTCATATAACTTTAAAGTGAAAAAACACTCACATTCTTTTGTGTGGCGACGACCGTTTCGTGCTGGTGTTGCACATTCTCAAGCCAAACAGAAACCCTGTATGAACTAATTATTTAACAGACAATTTGAGAGACTAGTTATAGTTTGCTACACCATTATCAATCTCTAGTAGTCTAGAAACATGGAGAAACAAAAAAATTCTTTGGTGCTATAAATACTATGATTGGTGATTTTGTTGACCAAGGTGAACGTCTGCCATTGGTCGAGACAAGACACGCCCATATTGGGCGGAGAATCGAGCTTGTCTTTTTTGACTTGAGAATTGAAATTATGACACAATTCCAAGGAGGATTTAATTACAACTTTTACTTCAAGCTCCAATGAGATCATTTCTAAGAATCGAATGAATAGTAATTCTACTTGAATCTATTCTGAGATCGAATAGCAGATATTGATCAAGTGGCAACTATTGGCTAGTCATTAAAACTCGTTTACTCATTTTTACTTTCCTTGCCCTATTGCCATAGGTAAGGAAAGTATTGCTTTCCGAAAAAAATTAAGGTACCCCAATTTCTAAATTTCTATACGTTTCAAGGTCCCCTGAGTCCAAAAAAGTGGTTTTTGGGTATTGGTCTGTATGTGTGTTGTGTGTGTGTGTGTGTATGAGTGTATGTGCGTCTGTGTACACGATATCTCATTTCCCAATTAACGGAATGACTTGAAATTTGGAACTTAAGGTCCTTTCACTATAAGGATCCGACACGAACAATTTCGATCAAATTCAATTCAAGATGGCGACTAAAATGGCGAAAATGTTGTCAAAAACAGGGTTTTCGTGATTTTCTCGGAAACGGCTCCAACGATTTTGATCAAATTCATACCTAAAATAGTCATCGATAAGCTCTATCAACTGCCACAAGTCCCATATCTGTAAAAATTTCAGGAGCTCCGCCCCATCAATGCAGATAGATTCCCAATTATCAGGCTTCAGATACAATTGAAACAAAGAAAATCAAGTGGAGTAGATTGTGCATGAAAATCTCTACAATTAATGCTCAGTAACATTTTCACCTAAAATTGAAAATAAGCTTTAAATTCGAGAAAATGTGATTATTCAATTGCAAATTATTGTTGATTCTATTAAATCATTCATTATGAAGAGATAGCAGACCTCATGTGTGTCTCCAGCGTTATTGCCCTGTCACCAGCTGGGTCAAATATTTGAATAGTAGACTTGAGATGCGCGGGAACACTAGCGTCAGTGATCAATTTTCATAACGGCAAGGAAAATTGTGTGAGTGCGCCACACCAGATTTTATTATCTTGGATAGCATCAATTCACCAAGTTTCATATAACCAATCTATTCAATTAAATACTTCTACAGATTAGAAATCGAATATAGCTGCTCAAAACAGTTTCTCTTAGCTAAAATAATGATTAAAACGCTAGACCAAGATGTTTGGGAAGTCAGACGCCTGTATAATCTATCCTGAATATTGTAGGATAGACTTATCAAATTCTTATTATTCCAATCAGAACTTCTTAAACAGATTGGAAGGAAGAAATTGCATTTCTTGAAAGTTTCTCTTTCGGAACTTAAGATTCGATTGAACACGATTTTAAATGATACTATCGAATTAACGTTGGATCCCACGATCGACTAATAGAAAATATATTCGAGCTACTATCAACTTAGATGAACATGACTTCAAAATTGATTCCAGCAATCTCAAATAGTCTTAACTTTTGAGTGCTTCATATCGATACTTCGGATGATAATTAGAGGAGTTCAATAATAAGATATCTCCGCTTGTATTTGTTCTGAGCTCCAGAGAGTTGGAAAGTAGATTGAGAGGAGCTCGTACAATGGGAAAGAAAAGAGAAGAAAACAGAATGAAAGAGGCAAGATAACGGTCGAATGCTTCAAATTGCAATTGAAAATGGATAGCCAGCTGGATAGAAGGACCCGGAAGATAATACGACCGAACAAAAATCGGAAAGATAATATTATCGAGAGAATCAGCTCCGAGAACTGTGCCGGAGAGAAGTCGAACTGAATCAATCGGGGATGGGGAATTATTTGTGAAGTACCCGGAAATACGAGATTTGGTCTCTTATTAGAAGTTTTCTCTCCTCTTGGAGTATTTTGGAGATGAAACACTTTATTAGAGTTTGGGGTCGTTTTGAAAACAGCTGTATGGTGAGCAAAGAGGTTTTCGTTTCCATCTAATGGATTGTTGTACAAACAATTGGGATTTTCGCAGGAATGATCTCTCTCCATCCTTTGATCTTATGGATTCCTTTGTAGAAGGGCTATTACCCAGATGAGATAAAATTTGCAAGAAGTGATAGATAAACGTATTTACGTATAAAGCTTATATCAATACAAACGATTGTTTATTATTGTAGAAAACAATGATCTCTTTCTATCCTTTGATCTGATTAAATCAAATAATATTATTCGAATTAGCTAAAACTTGACACGGAATTATAAAATTATTACAAATAATGATGATTATCATAATAATTGATAATATTATCAGAATTTGAGGAATCATTTATTATTATGAAATCAACTAATCACAAGCTAACCAATAGAGATCAAGTTACCAAGAGATCAGCGATTTCGCTGTTATGGCGACATTTAGGAATGTGATTTCATTGTCATGGCGACAGCCAATAGGAATTGAGTGAGAGAGAAATCAACATCCCTGCGACTTATAATATTAGCCTTCTATTTTCGGTACTTTGTACCAGATTGACAGAGCCTCGCAGTTGAATACCAAAAACTTCACTTCAAACTGTATGATTTGGGTGTATTCATAAACTATCATCATGAATCATGACCACAGAGTTCTCTCTCTTTGAACGTCTAAATTCATTATTATTGATGCAATAATCCATAATCTGTCGGAATACTTTTCTATATCAAGGGGTTCTTCAGAAAATACTGCATCATACAAGGTATTATCATAGATGAAGGATAAGCATAATATTTATATTACTTTTTGTGTAGTTGAGAAGTTGATATTGTGGTAATTATTCATATTGAATGAAAAAGAATAAGAAATTGTCAAAAAAACCACTGATTTATTGATAATTAGAAAGACCGGTTTCGGTTATTACACCATTGTCAATCTCTGATAAACTAAAACTAAATACAAGAGCAGCAGAACTTGTATAACTGTGAATTTATACTTTACTAGTATAAATTCTGCTGCTCTTGTATTTAGTTTTAGTTTATCAGAGATTGACAATGGTGTAATAACCGAAACCGGTCTTTCTAATTATCAATAAATCAGTGGTTTTTTTTGACAATTTCTTAGTCTTTTCATTCAATATTTATATTAATAATTTAATTATATTTCTATATTAATATAATTTTATATACTATATTTCTTGTCTGTGGTATTATTATAATTCTGCATCCTTCACAGAAGAACTTTAAACTCAGTCATGAACATTCTTGTAAACTCCGCTGGCGAATTCTTGATGATGCTTTGCATTTATTATACTAAAACTCTCTCATCTGTATTTGATCTCATACACTAAAGCCTACAGCGTTTTCAAATTCCTGAAGAATCTGAGAGAACCTCAGCTTGTACTTCCACTTCTGTTTCAAGTAATGAATAACTGAGAGCATAACACTATTGCTAACGAAATTCTCTCTCCAAAAAACGAAAGTGTGACTGAACTTCTGATGCAATGAGATTCTTTGAGTTGGAACTAAGTTGAAACAAAACAAGACAACATTGTAAGTTGCTTTGAGTTAAAACTGAGTTGAACAGACTGGTGATGTTACAAAAGTACTGTTCCTGATTCAATTCTGGGACGTGAAAGTTGATTAAAGCGACATGAGTTGAAGTGTATCATGTAGAAGTATAAAATATGATACATATGATGTGGATGTATGTGATACAAGTGGAGTGTATCATGTACTCGATTAATTATTCACATTTCTGGTCAGGTCCACGGATGTATGTCGCATCTACTGCGGAGTAATTGAATTATTCACACGGGATATGAATTCTGGATTAGGCTAGCCTCGTTGCTGTTGAATGGGAGATATTGACACGCGGCCTGCATCTCTTGGGGAAATGACTACTCTTTGTAGGTCATATATGAGGCGAAATAACCTTTGACTTTGACTCCGTTTTGCCCTTCACTTGCACTTAAATTTATCAATCGAATGGATATGAATTGATTCGTCGATGAAAATTGATAAAGGATTATTAGTATTGAAGGATTGAAGCACAGAGGAAAGAAGCACTATTGCTTAGTAAGCAATGGTATGCCAAACTATTGCTTAAAGAAGCACTATGAATTTTAAGTTTGGTATGCTTATTCCGTGGATTGAAGATTGATTAATTGAGTACTTTATTTATGTAGATCACAATATATACTGGCTTATACACTTATATACAATAGCTTACAATACAGCAAAATTATGTATGAATTTACACAATATAAATTACTTAAATTTTTCAATCGAATGGATATGAATTGATTCGTCGATGAAAATTGATAAAAGATTATTAGTATTGAAGGATTGAAGATTGATTAATTGATTGATTGAGTACTTTATTTATGTAGATCACAATATATACTGGCTTATACACTTATATACAATTATAGCTTACAATACAGCAAAATTATGGATGAATTTACACAATATAAATTACTTAAATTTTTCAATCGAATGGATATGGATTTGATTCGTCGATGAAAATAATTAATAACAGATTATTAGTATTAAAGGATTGAAGATTGATTGATTGATTGATTGAGTACTTTATTTATGTAGATCACAATATAATATACTGGCTTATACACTTATATACAATACAGCAAAATTATGGATGAATTTACACAATATAAATTACTTAAATTTTTCAATCGAATGGATATGAATTGATTCGTCGATGAAAATTGATAAAAGATTATTAGTATTGAAGGATTGAAGATTGATTGATTGAGTACTTTATTTATGTAGATTACAATATATACTGGCTTATACACTTATATACAATAGCTTACAATACAGCAAAATTATGGATGAATTTACACGATATAAATTACTTAAATTTTTCAATCGAATGGATATGAATTGATTCGTCGATGAAAATTGATAAAAGATTATTAGTATTGAAGGATTGAAGATTGATTGATTGATTGATTGAGTACTTTATTTATGTAGATCACAATATATACTGGTTTATACACTTATATACAATAGCTTACAATACAGCAAAATTATGGATGAATTTACACAATATAAATTAAGAAAATAATTATTGAGCTGTATATAATATGAAAAAAAAATTGTAATAACTATAGATAAGATAGATGATATTGTTATGCATGTACATAAATTGGTGGAGCTTTAGACATATCAATGTCCATTCTTTGGAAAGAATATTCGAAGTATTTTTCCCACTAACACTCTACCAAAGAGATTTTTGAGATACCATAGAAGATGGAGTCGGTAACTTTTGTTAATAACAGGTTACTATCTTCCCCACAACCCCCTCGCCCAGCATCCCTACACTACAACTACAGCTGTTTCCTAATAACTACAGCTGCAGACAAAACACGAGACAAAGTTATCAACTTTTGTTGATAACAAAACTAGCAGCCAAAAGAAAATGTTATTAGCTTATGTTGAAAACTTTTGTTTTAAACTCTGGTGTAAACGCATTATAGTTTATTTACATTAGATCAGATGAAGATCATTATTTTAATGATCACACACATGTTTCAATTAAAATTTGAAGACAATTCTTTGCTTTTTATTCCGGCTGTTATATCATAAATGAATAGTCTCGTTAAATGAAATCATATGGAAGTCAATATTATATTGATAACAAGATCTTGTTAATAACAAGGAATTTTCTGTTAGGAACATGAGTTATTAACTTTTGTCAAGAGAAATTTTTGACGATTCAGTCAAGTTGATAACTTTTTGTTAATAACTCGTGTTATTAACTCCGGTGTAAACGCAGCTTTGAGTTCGCATTCTTGGGTTAACTACAATTATTCTAAAATTCACCTTCATTCTAGCCTGATAATAGTATCAAACTATTGATTGGTTGGTAACTATTGTTAAAATATGTTGCCCGCATCATAATAATTAATACTTTTTGATTGGTGGTGATTATTGGAAGAATGTATTGTACAAAGATTCATTCAACATCGAAGAATACATTTGCTGGAAGAATGTACAGTATTGAATGATTTTTTCAGTGGTGAGGACTGCTGGAAGAATGTTTTGTATGCACCATAATAATCATTTTTCTCGATGTGCATTCTCATTTATATGAGAAATCCCATTCATGATACACAATAGGGGAGAAGAGAACTGTGGATTCGCATGTCATTCACAATGTTTTTCACGGTTTTCTCGAAAACGGCTCCAACGATTTTCTTCAAATTTATACCATGGATAGCTATTCAAAAGCCCTATCAACTGGCATGAGTCTCATTTCTGGGAAAATTTCAGGAGCTCCGTAATATTCTTGAGAAAAATGGCGGATAATTACTAAAAAGCTCTGTTTTTCACGGTTTTCTCGAAAACGGCTTTAACGATTTTCTTCAAATTTATACCATGGATAGCTATTCATAAGCCCTATCAACTGACATGAGTCTCATTTCTGAGAAAATTGCAGGAGCTCCGTAATATTCTTGAGAAAAATGACAGTTACTAAAAAACCTTGTTTTTCACGATTTTCTCAAAAACGGCTCTAACGATTTTTTTCAAATCCATACCCTGTATAGTTATTTATTAGCTCTATCAACTGACATGAGTCTTTTTCCTGGGGTACTAATGGGGGGTCCACCCAATCCTTGAGAAATGGTCTTTGTAACCTCCTTCTCGTGCATGAGGTAGGTAGGTAGAGCAGTTCATAAAAAGAGCACAGTCATAGTCAAGATATTTCATCTGTAGAACAGCTGTTTTGACGAATTTCAGAAAAATCATCGAATTTCACAATTCACATAAAGGGAAAAGTACTCTGAAAACAATTATTGTATATACACATATACAGTAGTCTGATCGTAGTTGCAAATATGTTGCCGTCAATCGTCATTATGTTATTCCCCTAAATTATTCTCGTTTGATAATGAGGCTTATAGTTCAATGAGCAAGGAAAGTTGTGTGAGTGTACCACACCAGATTTTTGTGTAGTTGAGAAGTTGATATTGTGGTAATTATTCATATTGAATGGGAAAGACTAAGAAATTGTAAAAAACCACAGATTTATTGATACTTAAACTACCCACTCCTCCCACTCAACGGTGTCACAAAATGGCGGCTTAAGCAACAGACTTGCCATGATAACAAAATTTAATTTCAGTACAAAGAAAGTACCATAGAGAAACAATAGCATAAGTAGATATCCCATGGTATAGGGCGTTTATGTCGCAACTTTTACTGTTATCCCAAGCCGATAGTTCACGTAGTTCTTTCCCATGCAGCTGTGTGACGCTGGTAGTCTCTCAAATTGTGCCGTTCCTACACTCTCACCCCAACAAAACAGTAAAAATTGATAATAATTGACAGTAATTGGCTTGAGATAACAGTAAAAGTTGCGACATAAATAAAATTCCCTATACCATGGGATATCTACTTACGCTATTGTTTCTCTATGAAAGTTCTAACGTACTGAAAGTACAAAGTACACCGTTGAGTGGGAGGAGACTGTCTAGCTGGGCCAATGGCAGGCGTTCATGCCCTTGACCAATAGCAATACTCGCATACTAGTATAAATTCTACTGCTCTTGTATTTAGTTTTAGTTTATCAGAGATTGAAAATGGTGTTATAACCGAAACCGGTCTTTCTAAGTATCAATAAATCTGTGGGTTTTTGACAATCTCTTAGTCTTTTTCATTCAATTGGGAAAATTTATTTGAGTTCGTAGTATTTTCTGGATTCAATATCGATAGGAGAAACTCTACTCAAATATAACAAGTTTGTTCATCATATGTACCATGTGATACATACGAGTCACTGGCCGTCAGGCTCGCTTCGCTCGCCGTATCCGTCTAGCCCCCTGGACCCCCGACTGGATCGTCCAAGGATGAGATCAGCAGGCCAACTGAACATACCTACCAAATTTGAACGTTTTTGGTCCGGTAGATTTTTAGTTATGCGAGTGAGTGGGTGAGAGAGTGAGTGAGTCAGTAAGTCAGTGAGTGAGTGCCATTTCGCTTTTATATATATATATATATATATATATATAGATACATGAACTCATATGGTCAAACTAGCCCACAGGCTCACTTCGCTCACCATGTATTATACGTTTAGCAGCGACAAACGAATATCATTTCCACATTTATTTATGAACAATGTATTTTCATGATGAAAACAGTATTCCATTCCTCTATGCGTGTAGTGAGGAAGCTGAATTATTGGTCTAAACCACGGTATTTAGATGAAAACGGTAGGGGTCATGAAATGTGTGCGCAGTAGCCTGGCAGCTAGATTGTGTCATCGCCACCAACCGAGGTTTTTAACACCTATTGGCAATTATTTATAAAACTTATTTGTTAAAAATAGATGATTGGATATAAAATGACGTCAGCTTCACCGGAAATGTAGCACAAACATGCGCGTGACACCTACCGTCTTCTTCTATATACGGTCACAGAGTAGAGAAGCACTACGGTATGTTTATTCCGTGATACCGTGGTCTAAACCTATCAAGTCTAAAAATAGCCTATAGATTCTGAAATAATTGTTATATGCTTAATATGGTTAATCGTATTGTGTGCATCATAGAAAAAGCATAGGCCTACACTTTTGTATACTATTTTTATTGTTGTATCAAGCAGGGTTAGTCTAAAGCCGTGGCCAAACTGGACAAATGTTCGCCATACATGTTCAACAAACATGTTTGTTGATGAGCTCTGGGACAAACATTTTAAAAAGTTATGACAAACAAAAATTAAGGTTTTTTCAAACATTTTCAGAGTTGTCAGCTGCAAAAAAAGCTGTAAAACATAAAACCTGTTCTTCCCACTTACAAATATTTTGTTTGGTGAAGCGTCCACACTGGCCACGGGCAAACATTGTTTATCAAACCTAATAAAACTTGCCCAAACCTTTTCAACAATCATGTTTGTCGAACATCTGTTCAGTTTGGACACGGCATTAATCAAAACACTCAGCACGAAATGAGGTTTTTGAATGGAAGCTGATTCTAGATATTTTAATCCTGGTTTGTGAAATTCAAAATAATCAGACATTTTGTCTTCCAAACTCTGGTTGAGAGAAAAATTCAATTTTGAAACATCTACATCCAATGAGCAGGAGGAAATAATGGAAGGACTTTATTGTGGATGTCAAATCGAACAGTAGTTGAGTACTTCCACGTCACACAAAGTTGACCAATCACAAGCGAACACTGTAGGTGCTTCGAGAATGACCACGCCCACAACGCGCTCTCATTGGCTGTCTTTGCATAGACGCTATTTTGTTGAACGAACTGATATGGTGTTATGGTATGGTGGAGTTATGGTGTTGTGACGCCAGGAATTTGTAGAATAAATGTGTCAATTCTCAGAAGGACACTTGCTGAGTGATTGTGAATATGGAGATTCATGAGAGAATCAACAATAATTCTTGTAAATAATTACTCTGTACCGTACTATTTGTTTTGAAACTAATTATACTGTAGAGTAAAAATTGATCGGAGAAAATTTCGAAATTGAATTCTTTATTTTCAAGTAAAAAACTCTTAGTGCTGGTTGCACAAAGTCCGGTTAAATTTCAACCGTGATTAATTTCACGAGAACCAATCAGAGAAGCCGTATATCCTAAAAAAATGTGATTGGTTCTCATGAAATTAATCACGGTTTAAATGTTATCGGCTTTTGTGCAACAGGGCCGTAAAAAGTTAAAACAATGAAACTAATGGAATTTGTTTTCCCGCAAGGACCATACTTGCGCGGGGGAAGAATGTTGACTCAATAAAGTTACATGAAGAGAGATTTTTAAGGATAAATATCAGAGACTCAGCCTGAATAAACAGACTCATGTTTATAGAAAAAAACAAGATAAAAATGGAAAAGTTCTTAAGTGGTATCAATTCGAATACGCAAAGATATATTTGAAAATTATATCTTCAAAATTGAATACCTTCAGTTTATTCTCCACTGTTCACACCAACACTGTTAAACACATATTTGACTCACAAATAGAGAACAACGTGTTGTAAATATTAGTGTCTGGTAGTCTAAGGCCCAGATGCATAAAAGTCGGTTGAATTTTAACAGTGATTAATTCCACGAGAAACAATCAGAGAAGCCAGCTTTTCAAAAACGCCTTCCCTGATTGGTTCTCGTAAAGTTAATCACGGTTTAACCGGCTTTTGTACAACCTTCACTAAATATCTTTTTCAGTTTTTAAACCAGTTCTGAATTTCAATGAATCATGTCAACCCAACATGATGTGAATGCATTGATCTATTTATGCCAACACAAAAGTATTATTTATTATTTATTTATTTATTTTATTTGAAAATTTACATATTTGAGGGCACCAGGAACTGAATCCCATTATTGCCCTCATAACACACATTGAGCATAATACAATTTGAAAATACAATACATTAAAATGAAAATAGAATAACTTAACTAATATACTTTTGAGTTTTAGAAAAAACAAAATACAACAAAAAATAATAGAAAACTTTGCAAATATGAAACTTATAGTATAACAGATAAAAGAAGAAGAACTAAGTATGTAACTAATACTGAAAAATTCAAGAAGAAAAGAAAAAATAAAAAATAAAGAAAAGAGAATTATGAAAACTTTGCAAATATGAAACTTATAAATAAAAACACTAATAAATTATGTAATACATAGGAAAGAAAAAAAAGACAAAACTCAACAAACATAAATCTTATTCAAGTCCCGCCTGAACACACTGTCTGAATCAAAAAAATCTAATGCATTATTAAGCCAATTATATAATCGAAGAGACCTAAACAGGGGAGCATTGTAACCACTGACCGTTCTACATCTGATAATATCAAAGGTGGGATGATCTCTGGAATTGAACGCAGGAACATGGAACCTGATCAATGAGAGCAGCGAAGGAGAAGAAAATCGACCCCTTAACAGACCATGCACGAAAATCAATGAGTCTCTCTCCCGTCGTAATCTCAATGATACAAAGTGAAAGGTACTTCTCAAACGGTCTGTAGGAAAACCCAAAGGACAGGATTGGCCGAAGCGCTTGTAATAGAGAAACCTCAAAAACTTATTCTGAACTACCTCAAGACTATGAGTACACAAATCTGTATAAGGGTTCCAAATCACAGAGCAATATTCCAACACACTCCGGACCAATAGGCAGTGGCAGTAGGCAGTAGGCAGTGTTTATCGTGTATTTACGTATCTATAGTTCCAAGATACTTTTCATATTTACAGGAGCTAACAATTTCATCTCAATTTAATTATCATTCGCCTCATTACCCACGCACAAGCCTAGAGCTCAAGTGGGCATAACCCTCAGCAAAAAAAAAGAAGCCTATGAAACTAGTCCTTAGTCTGTATAAGCCATCGATAGCAGACTCTCCATCATTCACCTGAAACACAAACAACAATACTATGTAATTTTATCTCAGTATAATTATCATTCGCCTCATTACCCACGCACAAGCCTAGATCTCAAGTGGGCATAACCCTCAGCAAAAAAAAGAAGCCTATGAAACTAGTCCTTGTCTGTATAAGCCATCTATAGCAGACTCTTCATCATTCACCTGAAACTCAAACAACAATACTATGTACACATCACCCAAAATAAACTCAGCAGCCATAAATAGTGATTCAATTGTCCGATCAATTCGATAAATGGCGGGAACATTACCTGAGGCCATCTGGTGTGATTCACATTTTACAGTCAGTATTCCTTATATCCAACTCTAATACCATTCTGAACTGATGCTGAATGTTTGGAGTAAGTCTCACTTATAGTGTGGTTCACTTTAATTTGTCAGGATTCTTCATTTATAACTACAATGCCATTGCCATCTAAACAATGCTGAAAGTTTGAAGAAGTCTCACTGTATACTGTATTTCACTTTTAACCGTCAGGATGTCTTATATACAACTCTAATGCTATTACCATTTAACCAATGCTGACAGTTTGAAGAAAATTCACTTGAAGTTTAGATCAGTTTAAACTGTCAGGATTCCTCATATATAACTACAATGCCATTGCCATCTAACCAATACTGAAAGTTTGAAGAAGTCTCACTGTATACTGTAATTCACTTTTATCTGTCAGGATGTCCTATATATAACTTTAATGCCATTGCCATTTAAGCAATTCTGAAAGTTTGAAGCGGTTCCCACTAGATAAACGACGGTAAACATGCCATTAATAAGCGGCAGACAAAGGAGAAGAGTCCACAGCCCACAGCTATGTAAACATCCATCTCAAACCCCCGTAAACTGTGTGTAAACAGAAGACTAGTCGTAGACCCTCAGGCATTTAGCGTTGCCACTGTTGTCTGTTGTGGAGCTCAGATAGAGATGCGAATATAGAGTAAGTCATAGTTTTGTTATAACTTATAAATCATACATAAAAATTAAAAATATAAGTAGCCTTTTAATTGTTCAATCACGACATGCTTCGGCTATATACTACCATTATCAAATTAGTTAACTAGTAGTTCAGAGAACAGTAGAATTCGCTACACTCACTAAAATCACTATTGACACACGGCCGCCTATTCACACACAAACACACATACAATAGTTATTTGTATATCTAGAGTGAAAAGTACGACTTTTTCTCCCTGTGGGGAAAAGTTTGAAGCCCGAGGCGAAGCCGAGGGCAGCAATTTTCCTGAGGGAGAAAAAGTATTTTTCGCTCGTGATGTACACAACATTTATCCTCCATCTACATTTTTTCATAGAAACTGCAAATAAAATCATTCTAATAACTTACGTATTGGTGACAATGATTCCTAACAACATAACCTAAATCTAAAACCTAAAAACCGGTCGTCTGATTGGCACTACCGATTGCGCTATCTATCGGCAAAAGTTGTAACAATTATATCAGCTGAGCAGCTACCAAAAATGGCTGACTCCAGATCACGCGGTTCAGATTTGAATTGCAGATCAAAAATATTTGTTGGCTGGTATTCTGAATAGAATAAAATATTTTGAAAATTGTATAAATTTTTATTGTCTACTAATATTAAGAATATAATAATTATCATACAGACATAAATATTTCATGAGTTGATCAAATTTCTGGTTGTGATATTGAATTCAGTTGACTCAATGACAGACACCTCTATTATGCTTTCTCATCTGAGCTTAGACCTTCTAACCTATTACAATGTAAGTTTCAAAATAGAGATGCTCCCCATGTTATTTAAATGGAGTCACTCTTACTCCCTAGGGAGTTTTTCTGTTTTTTTACTACCGAGAGCGAAAAAGTGACACTTTAGTATTAGGTTTCAGGGAGTAAAGTAAGTACTTTAGACAGTAGGTGGAGGAAAATTGGATTTAGAGTATAATGATATGAATGCAATAGGATCGGTGGAGGACGCTGACAAATAAAAGTTCTTTACATTTTTGAGCTAGGATGCACGGTTAAAGAGATAAAAAATCTGAAACTTGAAATTTGGGTCTTGGCGGGGGTGTGAGTTAAATAATTGAATTACAAAAAATTCAAAATTTTCAACATGTAATGTATGAAATAAGCCCGCCTTCGAGCTCTGGAAAATAAAAGTTTCCTTCACTTTTGAGCTAGGATGCACAGCTAAAGAGATAAGAAATCTGAAACTTGAAATTTGTGACTTAGGGAGGGGGATTATCAAATTCTAAATTTTTAAAATTTAAAACATGTGATATATGGAATAAGACCACGCTGAAGAATAAAGATCCTCTACACTTTTGAGCTCGGAAGCACGGTTTAAAAGATACAAAATCTGAAACTTGAATTTGGACTTTGAAAGAAGATCGATATGCCAAAAATTAGAAAATTTTCAACATGTGATACATGAAATGTATTATTTCATAAAAATAATTAAGCGGTTTAAAATAATGTATTAAGCGGTATTCGCTTTGAAGAGCTGAAAAGAATGAGCCCAATTTGAACCTGATCTGATGAAGTATTGAAAAGTTAGGTTGATTTTTAGGGTAAAGGGCCGCCATCTTGAAACGGGAATGAATTTTAAAATTTTGTATACATAAGTTTCTGCGCCTTGTTTCAAAGTACTTGTATACCAAATTTTATCCAAATCGGAGCGCCGATTCGCTTCGCTCATTCAATTAATTAACAGATTTTATCAGGTATGTGCATATGCGGATGATGTAGCAATAATTTTGCATGAAGGAAAGATTTCCTGCAGGAAACGTATTTGTTGCTAGAGAGAGAGAGAGGCGAAAAAGATTGGTTTGATAGTAAATGAAAGTAAAACGAGGTATATGAAAATATCATGGAGTCAAGGAAGAAGAGTACTGTACCACAAAACCTCCGAATTGGTCATAAAATCTTTCAAGGTTTAAGGAACTTCAGCTACTTGGGGGTTGAACTAAATAACGAAAACAAGATGAGTTACAGCATAAAGCAAAGAGTATTAGCTGGAAATAGAGCATACTTCAGTAACATGAAACTTTTGAAGAATAGGCTCATATGTAGAAACACGAAACTTGAAATGTATGAAAGCCTAATTCGACCTTTTGTAACGTACGGCTGTGAATCTTGGACGTTAACAAAAGAAGACAATAACCATTAAGGAGTTTTTGAAAGGAGGATCCTGAGAGAGATTTATGGTCCAGTTGAAGAATAGAATAGAATAGAATAGAATAGAAAAGCTGCCTTTATTTTTACCTAGGAAAGCGGAGTTAGGGCGCAGCCGGCCCTCTAGTACACTCAACTCTCAAGAAGGAGAGGAGTGGAGGAGAAGAACTAATTCAAAGCTAGAGGCATTGATAGAGGGCCGAAATATTGTGAAATTTAGAAAGGCACAGTGGCTTAGGTGGTTTGGTCATATCTGTAGAATGAACGAGAATGAACAGAATGCCTAAAATAATATCCAAGGAGAGAATGAATACATTCAAGAAGAAAGAGAGGAGTGGAGAAGAACTAATCCAGAGCTCGAGGCATCGATAGAAGGCCGAAATATTGTGAAATTTATAAAGGCACAGTGGCTTAGGTGGTTTGGACATATCTGTAGAATGAACGAGAACAGAATATCCAAGGAGAGGCTACATTCAAGAAGAAAGAGAGGAAGGGCGAGAATGAGGTGAGAAGATGGAGTGAGAGACGATCTCCAAAAAATTGGATATAGAGGATGGAGACAATATTAACAGAAGACCGAGAAGCGTGGAGAGCTGTAGTGAAGGCGGCCAAAGCTCATATTGGGCTGTAGTACTAGAATAATTGATTATCAATTTAATTTTTATTCATATTTGAGAGTATAGTCCTAGAGAAAAAGAAAGATTATAAATCATAACTATTATAAAAGTGGTGAAGGTATTCTGGAGAACACTTCTCTGATTTGAAACATAAATACCTTTCATTCAAGTCTCAATACACTTCAGCATGATAGTAAACAGAACGCCTCCATCTCTAAGTACTGTAACATATATAAACAAAGAAAAATCACTTTTTGTGTAGTTGAGAAGTTGATATTGTGGTAATTATTCATATTGTCATAAGAAATTGTCAAAAAACCACTGATTTATCACAAATTTGTGATAAATCAGTGGTTTTTTGACAATTTCTTAGTTCTTTTCATTCAAAAGAAAAATCACTTCACTTTTATGGGCTACTTTATTCAAATTTACAAAAACAAAATAAAACCTGTAGTACCCTTTTATTAAAACATTTTGAAAACTTTAGAACATTTTAATGACTACTTTTGACCTACTTTGGCCATTTACAAGTTAAAATACCATAAAACATTTCATTTGACATTTCAACTTGAAAATGGCCAAAGTAGGTCAAAAGTAGTCGTTGAAATGTTTTAAAGTTTTTCAAATGTTTTATTGAAAGGGTACTTCAAGTTTTATATTGTTTTTATTAATTTTATAAACAAAGAACTCTAATTTAATCTAATCTTCTTCCTAACGACAGATTACAGAGGTTAACTGACCAAAATTGGACGGTTAATTCTATAACGGTTCGTTAGCTTTAACGGCGTGTGGTGGAATTCGATTTTGTCAGTGAGCTAACTGCAGTTTACGCTACCTCTAACGGCTCGCTCAGTTGCTGGTGAAACTCTCAGGATGTGTGTTTCCATTCAAAGACAGATTTTTCAGAATAATTCAGTTTTCAAATCTTGTAGCCTATAACCAAGATTTGTAGTTCTAATAGTTTTATTATCATCTTCTTTTATGAGAACTGATTCAATAACTATTATTGAACGAAAACTCCAATTAAATGCTGTAAATCACCCAAAAGACTTCTGCTACTGCAAATATTGACAACAGGGTAAACAGCTAGATGGAAATTCGATGAGCGCTACTATACAGAAATTATTTGTTCCCTGGCTGACAGCCCGATGAAGAAGAAGAACAAGAAGAAGAAGAAGGAGAGGAAGAAGAAGAAGAAGAAGAAGAGGAAGAAGAAGAAGAAGAAGAAGGAGAAGAGGAAAAGAACGAGAAGAAGAAGAAAAAAAAGAAATATTTGTTCCGGGGCTGACAAGTAATTTTTGTATAGTAGCGCTCATCGAATTTCCATCTAGCTGTTTACCCTGTTGTCAATATTTGCAGTAGCCGAAGTTTCCTTGCATTTGATTGGGTTTTTCGTTTAGTAATAGTTATTCGTTAATAAGCATTTGAACAAATGCAAATTCCAATTTATTTCCATCTGTGAACTGATTAAAGGTGATTGAGAGAAGGATAATCCATCCGTCTGTGAGAATTGCAATAAATAATATAATACAGCACTTCATGTTGCCCGTTAAGTACGGGCTTTGAAATGTGCACCTTATGTTACTGTATTGGTGAAGAATGATAAAATCTGTCAATGCATTCATTCATTCATTCATTCGTGGATAAAATCACAAATCATAAAGATATGATTATAATGAGGTCCATGTTATAGTGGCAGTGGATAAAGATAGAAGAATAGCGATGCCGATTCTCTGCATTAATTTATTATATTTCTACACTGTCAAAAACATAATTGGCATGTATGTGGACCTAGAAAAGGATAGTACCACCGGCTTTGTCGAATGATAGACAAGGATAACAAAACCAAAGTTGATCAAATACTTTCATTATAACGTGGACCTCACTATAGGAAGGAACAACAAGCTAGGCCCAAAACTATTCCATTCCCAAATTCTGATAATGGATGACAAGTCCAGAAAATAGGTTATGTTTCTACTGTAAAACCTTCAAGTTCAATTTTCGTTGAACATTTTCGCAGTTCAAAGGTAGAGTTTGAAAACTTTAGAATGAATTAAATAATAAAATACAGCACTCAATGTTGAGTCAAGTACGAGCTTTGGAATAATTATGCACCTTATGTTACTGTACTCTTGAAAAATGATAAAATATCTGTCAATGCAGTTCAAAAGAGTTCGAAAACTTTAGAGGAAACTCCATGTAGTTAAAAACCACTTTGTACCCATTTTACTAGGACAAAATTACTCATTTCTAAATATTAATTAGCAAAACTTATTGAAGCGTGTTTATTTATATCCTGCATCTCATTTATGAAATACAAGTAAGCAAAACATGCTGCATGCGTCATGATATCCTTTTACAAGTTCTAAACTACAGTCGAATTCACTACATTCTGTCAGCATTGTTTAGATGAGAAGCATCGATATTGTAATAAGAACAGCTGACAGTGTAAGTGAATGTCACAGTTTTAGTACCTCTCCGAGCTTTTGTCCCACAAATGCAGGCTGTCTTCTATTGTTGTCTTTCACACGTTTCCTTCCCTCCTTCTTCTACTCCTCCTCATCATAATCATCCTTCTCCACCACCTCCTCCACTTCCTCCTTCACCTCATACTCTCCCAATCACTCCTTCCCCCCCATTTCCTCCTCCATCTCATACTCTTCCTCTCATTCCTTCCCTTCCATTTCCTCCTCAATCTCATACTCTCCCACTCACTACTTCCCTTCCATTTCCTCCTCGACCCCATACTCTCAAACTCGCTCCTTCCCTACCATTTCCTCCTCCATCTCATACTCTCCCACTCACTCCTTCCCTTCCATTTCCTCCTCCACCACATACTCCCCAGCTCATTCCTTCCCCTCCTTTTCCCCCTCCATCTCATACTCTTCCACTCACTCCTTCCCTTCCATTTCCTCCTCCATCTCATACTCTCCCACTCACTCCTTCCCTTCCAATTCCTCCTCCATCTCATACTATTCCTCTCGCTCCTTCTCCTCCTACTCATCCCCATTATCCTCATAATACTCTTCATCTTCCTACTCCTCCTCCTCCTCCTTCTCCTCCTCCTCCTCCTCCTCTCCTCTTCCTCACCCCTTCTCTTACGACTTCTCCTCCTCCTCATCTTCCTTCTCTTCCTCATTCTACTCTTCTCCTTCTGCTACTTCTCCTCAGCCTCCTCCTGCTCCTCTTCCTCATTCTCCCCCTTTCACTCCACCTCACACTCCTCCTCCTTCACCTCCTCATTCTCTCCCCCTCCCCCTCCCCCTCTCACTCCTCCTCTCCCTTTCACTCCTCCTCTCACTCCTCCTCCTTCTAGTCCTCCTCATCATCACCATGATCCTCTTCATCTTCCTACTCCTCCTCCTACACCACCCCCTCCTCCACCACCACATCCTCCTCCTCTTCTTCCTCATCCCCTTCCACCTTCTCCTCCTCCTCCTCCTCCTCCTCATGTCCTCCTATTTCCTGCACTTCTATTTAGCAGCGTTTCCCGGTTCGCGCCGTCAAAATGAAAATGGAGTGTTCTCATTAGAGCAAAAAATATGAAGAGCAACGCTCTTGTATTCACTTTCTAACTTGCAGCGAGCGCTTGTCTGCTCAGTTCATTTTGTGGAATGAGACAGAAAATAGAGAAATAAAAGCGAATGACGGAAACTGATGCTGGAGAAAGTAGTGGAAAACCTCTTACCTCTATGAGTCATCCCTGATATATACTTGCATTTTTTTCTTCTGGGGAAAAACGTCTCGAGCCAATTAATTCGGAGTCAATTAACCTGATGAAAAACATCTCAGTAAGGCGGTTGAACTCTATTTTGACAAGTTGACATTGAAATGTTAAGTAATTTTCAAATTAGTAATGAAAATGATAAATTATTTCTTCCAATAAGTCTAGTTGAGCACTATTTTGACAAGTTGACATTGAAATGTTGAATAATTTTTAAATTATCAATAAGAGTCGTTATTTCTTCCAATGACTTGGTTGAAACTCATATTGACAGTTTAACATTGGATGAAAACTCTACAGCAAGATAATATTTAATATGGGAGTCCCGCCTCTAAAGCGAGATCCACGTTTTGAAGCTAATATTGGAAATGATAGATCAGCTAATCTTTCAGTTTTGTCTTTCCAAACAATTCTTGGATATTATCTGATCATACAATTATACTATAATAACATCCTGATAATACTTTTGTGTAGTTGAGAAGTTGATATTGTGGTAATTATTCATATTGAATGGAAAAGACTGAGAAATTGTCAAAAAACCACTGATTTATTGATAATTAGAAAGACCGGTTTCGGTTATTAAACCATTGTCAATCTCTGATAAACTATCAGAAAAGTTTATCAGAGATTGACAATGGTGTAATAACCGAAACCGGTCTTTCTAATTATCTATCAGAAAAGTTTATCAGAGATTGACAATGGTGTAATAACCGAAACCGGTCTTTCTAATTATCTATCAGAAAAGTTTATCAGAGATTGACAATGGTGTAATAACCGAAACCGGTCTTTCTAATTATCAATGAATCAGTGGTTTTTTGACAATTTCTCAGTCTTTTTCATTCAATCCTGATAATAGTATAATAGCAGTAGGAGTTTCCAATGAAAAATTTTCTGTTACATTTCTCAAGTAGTATGTTGGGATAGCTCATTATTCTTCAGAATAGATGGCTCTAATGTTAGCTAAGAATTAAACTGAAAATTACCTTGAATCATTTGTTTCCTTTTTCAATTCCTCAAATGAATCTTCAGATCCAGTTTCATACAGCGAGTCTTCTTCTAAAATTTGGAATTTGAAATTGCAGACATTTTGTGACATCATACTCACAAACCTATTACTATTTTATCAGTTCGTTCAACAAAATGATTACAAATCGTGATATCAAATTATATTTCAACATAACTTGACAACATGCAGAACTTGGAAATAATGGATCCATCTGCTTTTTCGAGGGTACAATGGAATGAAAAGGGCACAAGGGATTTTAACTGACAAGGGTAGAAAACCAATGATAAACATGTGCTGACCTTAAAACATAAATTTCACTATTTATAAAATAGAATAACAGTACCCTTCAAAATTAATTTCAAAGCAGCTTATCTTATTAATACAAGAAAGTAGTCCGGAATTCATACATTAAAAAAAATCTCACTATATTGAATAAAAAGACTAAGGAAAAACCACAGATTTCATGAAACGTAGAAAGTCCGATTTTGGTCGTTACACCATTGTCAATCTCTGTTAAACTAAAATCAATTTTTTGGTATTTTCATTTAATATGAATAGTTACCACAATATCAATTTCTCAACCACACAAAAAGTTAAAATCTCACTATGAATTGCATCCATCCTTATGTTTTCATGTATTTTTTCCCACCAAACTTGGAGAAGAAAACTTGATGACAGTATTAGCTGCAGGTAAATTATAAAATCAACCTTCCAAAAGCAAATGAGAGTGAGATTTTGATGATGTTCAAAGTACAGTTTCTAGGACAATTATTCAATTTAAAGGACCAATTAATGTAAGTGGAGATGAATGGATGATAATAGAATGCAATTTACAATTAGTAATCCTTATTCATATCATAGTATCTTACGTAACAAGGATGGGAAGGGATCTTTAGCAGGCGAGAGCAATGTCCCTAGTCGAGGCGTTAGTCGAGACTAGAGTTCCATTCGAGCACTGCAAAATACATTCTCGTCCAAGTAACGTACACTATTTTTTGTCATAATAATCTAAAGAAGAATAATTGAGAAATAAAAAACATTACCTGTTTGTGCTGACGTTACTACATGCATTCTATAAACATAACCTAGTTACAAATTCCGAATCAGGAATTTTGTGGAAGTTGACAAAACTTCCACCTGGAGCGCTGAAGGTGGTTTTTTGTAGCAGTTTTGCTGTTCCTATTTCGGAACTAGGAAACATACTCGACTGTAAAGCAACATATGGTTTTATTACAGTAGAGTGTATTGTAATGAGAGTCATATATTATTTGTTCAGCAAACAGATGTTTACCGGATTGATTTCATGCATGGAAAACAGGTGATGTTGAATGACTATGACAAAATAGTACTTTACGTCACAAGTCCGGTAACGGTAGTTTACCGCATAAGTATGATTGTTATTTACCATACGAATGCGGTAAATACGTTACCGTACAAGTTAAGTACAATATTTTTTGTCATACTTTTCTCAGAAATAATAATATTGCTGAGAAACAGTAACCATTACTCTACCTGATGCTGTTCAAGTTACTGCATTCTATAAACATGACCTAGCCCATAGCTCCTAGGTCATAACAGACCCATCTAGCTCAAATAGAATAAAAAAGGCCAATGTTAAAAAATGTCAGATGAGTTCTTATAACTTGAAACTTATTAGATGAGTTCTAATAATATTTGAGTTATTCTATTAGTTACTAAGATATTATTAACTCACTCTCTTCTTCTCACTAAAGTTCCTCAACAATAAGAAGTTAAAATTATTGTTACCAATATATAACAACTGAAGACTATAACGCTAAGACTATATAGCTATTTGAATCAATTTGAATGTTCCAATTTCGGAACTGGGAAACATACTCGACTGTAAAGAAAACCATATGATCTCTTTACAGTATAGTATGCTGTAATGAAAATCACATGTTTTCTTGTTCTGCAAACAGCTGTTTACCGGTTTGTTTTGATGCATGGAAAACAGCTGCATTTGAGTAAGTATGACAAAAAATAAATATCCAACACTAGACTAAACTTGTTGCGTACAACAATAGACTAAATAGACATAGACTAGAATATGAGGTATTACAATAAATTATTGGTTTCATTGAATTCAGATTGGGGCTTCTCACAATATGTCTCAGTATAATCCCCTGGACAATCATCAAATCTAATTGACCATCGTACTCTATGAGTTCTAATGGTGCTTTGGATTTATTGAGTGTCCAAGAAACTGAGCCTAAAACACTCGTTAGTGGTAGGTTAACGCCTTGGTAGAGCACTACAAACTTTACTTGTTTGACTCCCGCATTATCCATGCTCTCACATCCGAGCCACAAAGTTTCAATTAATGAAGGTTAACAACAATTAATTAGCACCAACACCATTCTACAACAATGGCGGACATCAGATATGCACGCTCTACACTAGCCACACTTTAAGTTTAACTTTCCGCTTTCCGTTCATTGGTGGAATCACTATAACGGGTCAGCATTGGTTGCATGGGCTAATAATGATAATAATAATAATAAATAATAATAGTAATATCGAGTGACCTGGCTGGCTCAGGTCTGGTGTCAGAGTTTTCAGGTCGCAACTGATCAATTTCAGGGCCTCTGACATGACCTAACGACTACTTTTTAGGCAGCCGGGACCGACGGCTTAACGTGTCCATCCGATACACGGGAGTGGCCCGAGATAAATATCTTGCCCGGGCCGGGATTTTGAACCCAGGCCTCTGAATCACAAAGCCAGCATCTGATCCACTCTGCTACGGCCACTCCCGTATTTGTAAATAAATTGCATGGGCTGCATTTTTTACAGATCTCTGTGAGCCTTTGTATGTGAAGAAAATGAATAAATAAATAAAAAATAAATAATAAATAAATAAATAAATAAATAATAAATAAATAATAATAAATAAATAAAAAATAAATAAATAAATAAATAAATAAATAAATAAATAAATAAATAAATAAATAAATAAATAAATAAATAAATAAATAAATAAATAATAAATAATAAATAAATAAATAAATAAATAAATAAATAATAAATAAATAAATAAATAATAAAAAATAAATAAATAAATAATAAATAAATAAATAATAAATAAAAATAAATAAATAAAAAATAAATAAATAAATAAATAAATAAATAAATAAATAAATAAATAAATAAATTTATGTATGTGAGGAATGGTGAAGCAGCGAGGTCTCAAAACAGACCAATTATTATTCCAATACGCGTTCGGAAAAGTTTGGAGCAAATTTCAAGTTCTACTATACTTCTCTAGTAGCTTAGTCAGCAATCTTGACAATAAATAAAATGCCAGAAGCCTGGAATAAAGTTGGGAGTGTGCCAGATGGCCACTTTATGAGAAGATCAGAACAGAAAGAAGAAGATGGAGGAGGAAAATAAAAACAAGAAGTAGAAGAAAAAGGAGTGATGGAGGTAGGAGTGGGAGGAGGAGGAGGAGATGCAGGAGAAGAAGGAGAAAGAGTGATGACGAAGAAGAGAGGGAACGCAGATAGAAGAGAGGGGACGAGGAAAAAAGAAGACGAAGAGGGAAAAGAAGAAGATGTTGAAGAACAGAAAGGGTGATAATGCAGAAAAAGAGGAAAAACGGAGAAAACGTAGAAGAAGGAGGAGGAGAAGAAGGAAATTGTGTAAAGAAGAAGAAGAAGAAGAAGAAGAAGAAGAAGAAGAAGAAGAAGAAGAAGAAGAAGAAGAAGAAGAAGAAGAAGAAGAAGAAGAAGAGGAAGAAGAGGAAGAAGAACAAAAAGGAGGAGGAGGAGAAGAGGAAGAAGAGGAAGAAGAACAAAAAGGAGGAGGAGGAGAAGAGATAGATAAAAAGGGGCAGGAGGAGAAATAGAAAAAGGAGAAGGAGTAAAAGAAGTAGAAGAAGGAGATGAGAAGGAGTAGAAGAAGGAGAAGGAGGATGAGGAGGAAAAGAAAATTCGACAACAGCTTTCAGCACCAGAAAGTGGTGCGTGTATCGTAGATTTCAGCTGCTCAGTTCTGTTGAGTTTTGTACGATATCACGTTCTCAAAGTGGACAAAAAGCTTAGAAATGTTGAAGTTGTATTGCCTTATTGGATCTGTGACTCGAGGCAAGTTCTTTGATGGCTGCTAATAATTGGCAAAAGCTGTTTAGAACGACTATGTTTGAAGGCGAATTAAGTTTTGATTCATTGTGATTTGATTTCAAAATTTACTTGAATCGTAATTCCGCTTTTTGAGTGAAGTTTTGGAACCGGAGGGTTGGAGTGTAGGAGAGTTTCATTATTCATTTTTACTTTCCTTGCCCTATTACCATAGGTAAGGAAAGTATTGCTTTCCGAAAAAAATTAAGGTACCCGAATTTCTAAATTTCTATACGTTTTAAGGTCCCCTGAGTCCAAAAAAGTGGTTTTTGGGTATTGGTCTGTATGTGTGTGTGTGTGTGTGTGTGTGTGTGTATGAGTGTATGTGCGTCTGTGTACACGATATCTCGTCTCTCAATTAACGGAATGACTTGAAATTTGGAACTTAAGGTCCTTACACTATAAGGATCCGACACGAACAATTTCGATCAAATGCGATTCAAGATGGCGGCTAAAATGGCGAGAATGTTGTCAAAAACACGGTTTTCGCGATTTTCTCGAAAATGGCTCCAACGATTTTGATCAAATTTATACCTAAAATAGTCATTGATAAGCTATATCAACTGCCACAAGTCCCATATCTGTGAAAATTTCAGGAGCTCCGCCTCATCAATGTAGATAGATTCCCAATTATCAGGCTTTAGATACAATTGAAACAAAAAAAAAATCATGTGGAGTAGATTGAGCATGAAAATCTCTACAATTAATGTTCAGTAACATTTTCACCTAAAATTGAAAATAAGCTTTAAATTTAAGAAAATGTGATTATTCAATTGCAAATTATTGTTGATTCTATTAAATCATTCACTATGAAGAGATAGCAGACCTCATGTGTGTCTCCAGCGTTATTGTCCTGTCACCAGCTGGCTCAAATCTATGAATAGTAGACTTGAGATGCGCGGGAACACTAGCATCAGTTGATAAATTTTCATAACGGCAAGGAAAGTTGTGTGAGTGCACCACACCAGATTTTTTCATTAAAAAATATGAATCTATTCATTTATCTATTGATTGTTTCATATATCTATCTATTTATTGATGAATCTATAGTCTATATTCATTCTATTACCCGTAAATAAGTGGAAAAACTCAAAGGCCGGTTGAATTTCAATCATGATTAATTCAACTAGAATTATTCAGAAAAGGTTTTTTTGGATAGACTTCTATGATTGGTTCTCGTTGAATTAATTTAAATTCAACCAGCTTCTGTGCGACCGGCACTGAGTGGACAATGAATGGTGGTGATATGCGATTTTCGTCGAATTATTGGATGAATTGGAATGGATAAATGGAAATGGAATAATATGAAAATCACTCAACCACAATATAACCAGTAATTCATCTCCAATCATGAGAGATTTGCATTTTCGTTGTGTTTATTTATTTATTTATACGTGGATACAATAACAAATCATATAAATATGATTGGGAAGGAACAACAGGCTTGGCCCAAAATTATTCCATTCCAAAATTTTGATTACATGTCCAAAAAATAGGTTATGTTTCTTCAGTAAGAAGTTCAAGCTCAACTCTTACAAATCTATAATATATTTTGTGTTGACACCAGCTAATGAGAGTTGGGTAAGAAATCAAGAGATATTTATCTACTACCCACAAGCTGAATGAAAGAGAAGATAAAGATCAGAAAATCATAGAGAAAAGATAGCATAGCCTTAGCTATGTTTCCTCTATGATGTATTATGTAGTATGTATTGTAGGATGAGCTCTTCTAGACGGTTTTTCCATAATTTTCTCCATACACATTCTTTCATTGTTTCCTTTTCCTTGGCTCTTGATCTTGTCATTCATGAGATACAATGAAAACTACATTTCTTGGTTATTCCTTTCTGCAATAGTCCATTATTCAAGAAAGGAGTAGGTTCTGACAGAGAGCATAAACGTAGAAAAAATAGGCCTGAAACATCTCGTATTCTATTTCTTCCTAGATTCTTTTCAAACAGAGCAGAATGTTCCATTGTTGTAGTTTAAACACTGTGTATCTTAGTGAATATTGAAATAATATACAATGTACAAAGATAAACAATGTCTAAACTACCATAAAGTTATTTTATAGTGTTTATAGTGGAAGCGAGATTAACTTCACTTAAAAATGGTGGCTAAATGGGAAGCATTAATGTATTCTGTGAGGAATACGCTGTCAGATTGAAGTGCTGTCGATAGCTTCATAGTTGACTCAATCTACACTCTACACTTTCTCACTCTCTCTCTCTCTCTCTCTGACCCTCTCTATTTCTGCCACTCTCTCTCTCTGACCCTCTCTATTTCTGCCACTCTCTCTCTGACTTTAAAAAAACATCTTTTGGAACAAATGATTGAAACTGTCCAGCCCTAGAACGATCACATGACAACCATCCCTCACCCATCCCACCAATACAAACCTATAAACCTGTTATAGAATGAATTATATATATATATACTGTATATGATATATGATATATAAACTCATGCTATTTTAATTATCCACTGCATACTGCTGTATATTACTGAAAGTTGATTACCCTGATCTACTTTCAGCCCAACGTTGGTAGACAAACTAACTGTCTAACTAGACTGTCTACTAACTTTGCTTTCAGCCTACTCCATTCTAATAATTAATGATTCGATCTCACTTACTTATATAATTATTTTACTTTATTAATTTTCTTTTTTTTCCTCTCTCAAATCTTCATATTAATTGAAACTTCTACAAAATTTTTCCTTTTTAAATAAATCCTTTCTTGAATTAATGAAATTAACGTTTTGGTAGAGAGTTAGTGGGAAGGATACTTCGAATATTCTTTCCGAAGAATGGACATTGATAAGTCCAAAGCTCGGCCAATTTATGTAGATGCATAACAATATCTATTTTATCTATATTTGAAACAAATTGCTTTTTTCCATATCAATAATTATTTTCTCAATTTATATTTTGTAAATTAATCTGTAATTTAAATTTGTAATTCAATTTTGCTGTATTGTAAGCTATTGTATATATTAAGTGTGTTAGCCAGTATATTATATTGCAATCTACATAAATAAAGTACTCAATCAATCAATCAATCTCTCGCTCTCTCATCGATACTCCATCCAACTCGTGAAAACATCACAGTTCAGTACTTCAGCTTTCGAATAAATTTCATCACCTATCTCTGCTTATTATGCTAAAACTCTTCAGTCTGTAGGTTTTCATCATTGCTCTCAATATTTCTAACGCTAGAACATTTTGTTCTTGTAAAACACCTGGATAAAGGAATTTGAATCTGAATCTGGATCACTCTCTCTTTTACTGAAACTATCTGTCTCTCACTCTCAGCTGAAACAATATTATTTGACTCCCGGTGGCATAGCATACAAGTAGCTTATCACAGCACTGTACTTTCCAGAGTTTGTACAAGAGGAAGAAGGAAGGATAATATACGTATACACAGGAGGAAGTAGGATATACGTATCACAAGGGACATAATAGGAAAAGCCCGTCTCTAACTTCCACTTCCGTTCTAACTTATGTTCAAAAGATAAACTAGAATCCGGATAGTTGGCAACTTTGCTTCAGTTTGGTGCATTGTGTAATTCCAACTTGACTTCAGCATGCCGATGTATTATGCAATGGCTTCTATTTTGTTTAATCAGGATAATTTTGAAGAAGTTTTGAGTCCCGGTGGAACGGAATCAGGTGCGACTGATCACTGAAAACTGTCAGCATGTGTTACAGATAACATTGATGCTGACATTCTAAGGTTAGACTGTAGATAGAGAGCAGAGAAAACTCCTATAATTGTAATTAATTGTAGTTCTGTGATAGAGAGTTGATATTGTGACAGAACAGGTGACAATGAGATTGAATGAGTAGCGGGTAGTTCCTACTCTCTTATGGGAGTACATTGATTTTATCATGATTCATTGTGATTTAATCATATTTCTCAAGTCAGTTACACACACATCAATTCTTGGACGTTAATTTTTTTTCATTCTTATGAATTCTCTCAGATTAATCAGAGCTTGACAAACATCATCGGTTTGATCTAATAGAATTTATAAAGACGGCAAAAAATCGTACGAACAGAAATCGATGTGTGTATATAACTGGCTTAAGAATAGTTATTTGTATATCTAGAGTGAAAAGTACGACTTTTTCTCTCTGTGGGAAAAGGTTTGAAGCCCGAGGCAAAGCCGAGGGCAACAATTTTCCTGAGGGAGAAAAAGTATTTTTCACTCGTGATGTACACAACATTTTCCTCCATCTTCATTTTTTTTATAGAAACTGCAAATACAATCATTTTAATAACTTACGTATTGGTGACAATGTTTCCTAACAGCATAACCTAAAATCTAAAACCTAAAAACCGGTCGTCTGATTGGCACTGCCGATTGCGCTATCTATCAGCAAAAGTTGTAACAATTATATCAGCTGGGTGTCTACCAAAAATGGCTGACTCCAGATCACGCGGTTCAGATTTGAATTGCAGATCAAAAATATTTATTGGCTGGTATTTCGAATAGAATAAAATATTTTAAAAATTGTATACATTTTTATTGTCCACTAATATTAAGGATATAATATCATACAGACATATTATATTTCATGAGTCGATCAAATTTCTGGTTGTGGTATTGAATTCAGTTGACTCAATGACAGACACCTCTTTATGCTTTCTCATCTGAGCTTAGACCTTCTAACCTATTACAATGTGAATTTTTAAAATAGAGATGCTTCCCATGCTATTTAAATGGAGTCACTTTTCCTCCCTAGGGAGTTTTTATGGTTTTTACTACCGAGAGAGAAAAAGTGACACTTTAGTATTATGTTTCAGGGAGTAAAGTAAGTACTTTAGACAGTAGGTGGAGGAAAACATAATTATTAAATTACAATGAATCATGATGAAATCATGCTAGCTTATCATGATAAATCATCTTGAGCTAGCCTTAAGGTGCGTACAGACTTATGCGCCACTAACACTCGCCACTACATCAGCTGCTGCAATGCCTATTATATCATTCTGCATCTTACTGTTTCTGTACAAATACAGTTATTTTAAGCAAAGTATCAGCTGATAGAAAGCGAAAAGTGCGTGTTTTTGGCGCTTGAGTCTGTATACGCAACTCAATAAGGAATCAGAGCTGATATTGGAGTTGGAGAACAGTAGCTTCAAATGAAATTATCGACTCTTATTGAATGTTCATTGTAAAAAATCGACGGCTGATATTATTCTATTATATTAAGCGAACAATTTCTGTATTTCTGTTTAAATGTTTATATCTGGTTATCTGGTTTTTCATGTTCAACGGATCTCGAAAACGGCTCTAACGATTTCCACGAAATTTGGAACATAGTAGGTTCATGATATAAGAAATCGTTTGCACTAGGTCTCATTCTTGGGAAAACTCGCTGAACGACATTGAAGAATAATTCATCCTTGGCTGAAACTTTCGTCGTCTGTAGATAGTAACCAGTTTTTTGGACTCAGGGGACCTTGAAACGTATAGAAATTTAGAAATTGAGGTACCTTAATTTTTTTCGGAAAGCAATACTTTCCTTACCTATGGTAATAGGGCGAGGAAAGTAAAAAGTGAGCGAGTGATTATGTTGAAAATCAAAATATCGCATCCCCGAAATTCATAAGCTGACGTATAGCCAGCTGTAAAATATAAACACAATCATTTTAGAGAATTGTGTTCTGTTTGTCAATAAGTAAAAATAACGAGCGAAGCTCGGTGCCTCGATATTGATGTAATAATTATTGAAATTTATAGCGAAATGACAAATATAGAACGGCTGTTATTCTATAGTAATGGTATAATTCTTGTCTATAGTATAGGTGTGATTGATATTACTAAACCGAGATTGACTTCGAATACTTCGAGCTTAGATTGAATGTGAAGCATCTGAGCTATTTCACCGAATGTCGACAGTTTGAAATGGATCTCACATTTGTAGCAGTCTGTGATAGGCTGAAGAGTTTCACTGGAAGAACCACCATTCTGAGATCACAGCCAATCAGCGGCTAGCTGCTTCCCTGCGTCATACCTTTGGCTTTGGCCAATCAGACGATTTAGAGGCGTGGCTTACTCGCTCAGCTTGTTGTTTCCACTCCCACATTTATTGGATTAAGTACTGGGTTTCTCCGATAGATTTCGACATTAACAAGATCAGGGCTTCTCAATGAGATTCGTTCCAAATTCCACACTCGATTTCAATTTTGTTGTAGGTCACAAAATCGAACTTGAACCCAGATGGAATTACCACGAATCAGGTCATCAGATTTTTATGAATTTTTATTCAAAGACATAAATAAACAATATAATTCATCCCAAAAAGCAAATACAATATTGTTTTCTAGTTTCTAATATGTGTTCTTTATTTCAGAAATAGTCATTCATTAACCAATCATATTGTCTCGCCTGCTTATACATTACATTACCTTACATCACTTACATTCAACTAACTGTATTTTGATTTTTCTACCACCAGAGATCAATCATATCTAGTGAATTCCACTGACTTATACTAATCGATTTGATCTATTATAATCCAATCGATAAAAATAAATCCCAAAGAAATCTTGGTTTGACAATTTAAAGTCTTCTTATTCAATACAACTTTTGATAATTAGTGGTTGTGGTATGTCCAAGAAGTCTAATTAAATATTCACTAATCACAAAAGAGAAAACTTAACACAAACACACAAAGAAAAAACGTAAGAGATTTCTACATGAAACATGAAAATACTCCTGACTGTTATATGGAAAAATGAGATTAATTAGTTGATTGAAAGAATCAGTAAGCACTGTCATAAATTTTGTATTCTGGCCTGATATCATCGAAAACGAAAACTAGGTTCGGGCACTACCTCTGTAAAAAAGCCATAGTGCATTCTGGTGACGTCAGCACAGGTAGAGCTCCTACACTAATGAAAATTTGTTGATTTCGACTGATCTATATCAGCTTTTGTTTTTATTGGTGTAGGAGCCCTACCTGTGCTGATGACACCAGGATTCACTATGGCTTTGTAATCTAATCAGATTTGTTCTCTATGATATGATTTTTTGTTGGTCTAGAACCAACTGTCGCTCAAACTTATTTTTTTGTTGATTCGAGCCTAAATAAATCCAGAAAACTCTGGTTAGCTTCAGTTGTGGTCGTCCACAATCAAGTTATCCAAATGAATCGAGTCATGGAGCCTCTAGCGTTTGCTGGAAGTTTAGAAACCACGATTAGAAAGATTGATGGGTTCTGCTCCTCTTTTTTGAACAGCGAAGTGCATTTCTTCAACATACTGGAGAAAAAAGAAGTCAGAAGCTCAGAAACTGATTGGACTTTACAGCCGATGTCGCCAATAATTTGTGATCATGCTTCCCCCTGGAATTGAAGCTGAGTTAGGGGTTTCTTCCGTGAATATTTCCTGCTTTTCTCATCCTCTCTCAATCACTTTATATCTCTCTCTCACTCACACATTTCCCCATTCACTCTCTCTCTGTCACACTCTCTTTCGCGAGTGTCTTTATCTCTCTGTCACACTTTCACGGTCGTGTGTTAATGGGGAGGATATTTTATATCCTGCTTAGAGAATCGAAAATTATTTGTTAAAACACAACCGAATTATGGACACATGAATCACATTATTATATTATCGTTATTCTAATTGCATTCAATCTTTATTCTCATTGATTAATTGTTTATACTTTGTAAAATTCGCTGAATAATTAACATTACCGTAATTTAATGTAAATTAGTGCCTTTATAAGCCAGTAAATATTGTAAAATACATAAATAAAGAAATCTAATCTAATCTAATCTCTTAATATAACATTTTTACCATAACACTGTCTCTCACTATCTATCAGATTTCTACGATCACACTGTCTCTCACTATCACAATTATTACCCTTTGTATTTTCCCGTCTCTTCATCTCTTTTTCAACAAACTGAAAATGAAAATGAACTTTGTTCTGCCTTCTAATAATACGAGAGTTAAATGTAATCATGCATGGTCTCAGAATTATACAAGAAGCAATTTTAAATAGGCGCACTGCCAGTTTACACTCACTATCTTTTTATCTTTTCCTTTAAGCTCAGATATGGAAATGAAAATGTCCTCTTTCAAGTGATATCTATATAATTATTATTTTTCATCATCAGGTAAATTATGTCCGGAGATTTAGTTATCCATGATATCTATTTTCGATTGAAGATTTGTTAGTTTTTTGGATTGTTAATTGTTGTTTTAGTAAGTGATAATAGCTTAACCTTCAATTTAATTTGGACTGCAGTAAAAATTCGAGAAAGGACAATTTTGGACATAGCCTGTTTTGCCTTAATCTCATAAGTATAATATTCATAGATGCTGCCAGTTCACACTCACTATCTTTTTCCTTCAAGCTCAGATATGGAAATGAAATGGCCTTTTTCAAGTGATATCTATATTTTAACATCATCAGGTAAATTATGTCCGGAGATTTAGTTATTCATAATATCTATTTTTGATTGGAGATTTGTTAGTTTTTTGGAGTGTTAATTGTTGTTTTAGTGAAAGATAATAGCTTAACCTTCAATTTAATTTGGACTGCAATAAAAAATTGAGAAGGGACAATTTTGGACATAGCCTGTTGTGCCCTAATCACATAAGTGTAGTAATTGTACATAACTGAATAAATATATGAATAAGTGAGATAAATTCATGGGATGAATATCCAGAGATTTGAATATAGAATATTGAATATAATAATAATAGTAATCTTAGGATGAATCTCCAGAGATTTGAATATAGAAAAGTAATCTTTATGTAAACTCAAGCTCATTTTTCCAAAACCAGAGAGTAGGCTACCGATACTCTCTAAGTTATTCTATGTTCATATTATTATCGTTATCCTATTTTTGAAACATAATAAAACTTGAAAATGAACATTATTGACAAATTTTTAAATGGTGAATCAATAATATTATTATAGTTGTCAAGTTTATTCCTTGGTGATTCACAAACTCGTTGATTAGTGTGGTATCTGTATCTCATCACTCTCATTTATTAGTGACGTTGTCTCGTTGGTATTGTTGGAAGGGTGAATCCATCACACCGTGGATAAATTTCTAATTTATTTCGAGACTCAGTTATGGAACACTCGAAACAAATTTAGGAAAGGCCGATGTTTACCTTACTTCCCGAGAAAATATGGTGAGCAACTACCCGTAACGACTATTGATCCCCTCGGTGGAGTTTGGGGTAGGTCGTGCTCTACTTTATAGGTCAAGTTTATCAACAGCCCCTTTCTGTCAAGTTTCTATTTAACATGGTGGATGACGTTTATTGTACAAGGGATGACTAGAGAAAACATATAGATCCCACCTCAGTTTGTTATATTTGTATTTTAGTAATGCGTATTTACAGTAGCATTTATGTTGAGCTTGTAATTACAGTGGAATTTATTTGTTTTGCTTTATATCTGGTATTTTTCCTTGTTGCTGGATAAACTTCCAATCCAAACTTCCTTCCAATTTAGTTATCATGTATTCATGAAATTCCTCTTGTCTTTCGGCAATCTTATCTTCTTAAAATCCTGTTCCGAAAGAAACGTTTCACTTTTGATTGAAAAGCTTTCATGATAAGCCTTTTGGCAATTCTATATTACTTTAATGTTGCTTCGAGAGAAACTTTTCTCTTACGATTGAAAAGCCTTCATGATGGGCCTTACACTATTATCTTATCATAAAATGTACTTTCCAGAAAACTAGTCTTGAAGCTTTAATTTATTATATTGAATTGAGTTGGATGTTTGAAGTTGTTAAAGTTTCACTTCTATCTTTGCAGTGTATCGGATCCTATTAAATAAGGCGAGCGATTTTTGTATTTATATATATGGTTATTTTATATCTATTTTATATCTGGCTATTTATGTTTAACGGATCTCGAAAACGGCTCTAACGATTTTCAAGAAATTTGAAACATAGTAGGTTTATGATATAAAGATTCGATTGCACTAGGTCTCATCCTTGGGAAAACTCGCTGAACGACATTAAAAGGATAATTCATCCTTGGCTGAAACAGCTGTGGATGGTAAAAAAGTGAGTGAGTGAGTGAGTGAGTATGTGAAAAATCTAAATATCACATCCCCGAAATTCATAAGATGACGTACAGCCAGCTGTGAAATATAAACACGATCATTTTAGAGAATTGTGTTCTGTTTATCAATAAATAGAAATAACAAGCGAAGCTCGGTGCTCCCGATATTGTTATATTAAATGAGGGTGAATCTTAATTCTTTATTCATACGATAAGTACATTATCGAAATGATAGGGAGAGGAAAATAAGGTAACCTTGTGCTATTTCTCTCCCAAATTTAGATAAGGTTACACATAATAAATAAATAATCCGAAATAGGTTAAGAAAATAGTATTGCAGTTCAAATTCAGAAATTCATGTAACTGTTTTTCCGATTGTAAACTTGTAAATTCCGATATACTGTGAAGTTTGAACTGAAATCTCATTAACTTTAATTTATCCACTAGGAATAAATGTATAAATAATTACTGACAGTTTATATTGAGGAACTTGAAGTTTGAAGCTGCATACATTGGCAACTATGTTTAAATAATTGTATAATTGAACTATTCATGAAATGTATTAATAATTACTGACAGTTGTTATTGAGAAACTTGAAGCATAGATAAAGGATAAGCATAAGCTTATTCTATATTTCTTGTCTCGGCTTGAAGTTAGAAGATACTCACATTCACAACGAGACCATCTTCTATTCGTGATCTTAAAGAGGTAGTAGTTACAAAGGATTTGTTGGTCTGCTGTATTTGGTAATGATGAACGAATTTGGTAAGAATGAACCTCATATGATTGAAATATCAGAATGACAACCTCTTAAATTGAAGTCATTGTTCAAGTACAAGATTGGAGAGTTGATTTTAAAGGCAATCTTGAAAAATCATTGTTAAACCTGGCTATAATTCTCTGCAGACACTACACTTCATTCTAAATTTCTTCAGAAAGAAAAAAAAAGAAATCAAAATCATTGTTCAAGTACAAGATTGAAGAGTCTATTTTGGAAAACAATCTTGAAAAATCATTGTAAAACCTGGCTATAATGTTCTGCAGACACTACACTTTATTCTAAATTTCTTTATAGGATGAATTCACATTGTAATACTAGACTACTACAAAAAACCGTTTTTGAACTATTTTTAACGACACTACAGTCTAATTTCTTTTAATATTAATATTATTAAAACTAGTACTCACTGTGGAGCGCTCTCGGATTTCTAAATCCATTCTCAACACTGCTGTCTTCATCACGTTGTCATTGGTAGGTAGTGAGCGGTCGGTTGTTATCAAATAAAACCGCCAACACCAGCGATACAAGATTACAAGTTAGTGTATTTGCGATTCAAAGAAATTAGACTGTAGTTTCGTTGAAAAAAGTTCAAAAACGGTTCAAAACGGTTGGGTTTATTACTTGCAGTTCGTCATAGATAGTAAAATAGATGAGTACAAATAAACATATAAATCCAAGTACCTTTTTTAAAATTGGCTACTCACAACATGTTTTGGCTACATTATGCCATTATCAAGTGAAATACTACTGTATTGTTATTGTGATACTACTTTATTTGAAGTTTTGAATTTCATCGTGATAAGAATAAATTTATTGAAGCTGAAATCATCCTTTGCCAGACTACCTGGTAGCGTGGGATTTCCTCTTAACGACCGTTCCGGAAAAACCCCACCCACTTCCACAGAATTAACTCTACTAACATCCCAAGTAATACTTCAAACTGGGTCGCACTAATTGAAATATAATGATCATTCCTTTCGTGCAGTCAGCAACACTGAATGGACCTGGAATCTTCTTGATGAATTAAGTCAAATTGGAGTATTTTTGAAGTACAAGTTTATAGATCAATTGAGATGTTCGTGGTTGATACTCATGGTGTATTAGTATTATGAAGTAGTATTTGTTGTAGTGTAGCAGTATTATTATAAAACATGTTTCATGGAGAAAGTAGACAGTATAGCTAGCTGTGTGAAGAAAAATTTCCACATATCAGTATCAGGTAATGTGTCCGGTACAGTGAAAATTTAATTTCTATAGGTTCTAATGGCACTTTTCATATTGGCTTGTCCGGGCTGTATGTGAATAGTTCAATTAGAACTCAATGAAATAGATAGATTGAAGTTTAATCAAGTAGAAGTGTTCGTACAGTGTTCATACAAAAAATGTCCTGTTCATTGAACAAACACGTACTGATAAGTGGAAATTAAGCTTTATAGTTAAAATATCGGGGGACCGAGCTTCGCTCTGGAGAGTAAAAGCAGAGAACATTTGTAACGAAAGATTGAATTTATAGTTTATATTTATTTATTCATTTTCTCAGTCGTACAATTATTTTCACAGTTATATGAGCAGGCACAACATGTTTTTGCCCAAAACTGTCCCTTTTCAAATTTATACGACAGTTCAAATCAAAATCTAGGTTTAGCTTCTATCACTCATCAAAATAACAATTCATTCACTCTTCAAAAACAAACACATCATCAATTACAAATAAATATTCCACTATTCTACATTAACAACATATAGTTACTATTTTGGACTCTATGAAGTAATCATGTTTTCCAAAAAAAAAGAGAAATAAACAAAAATAAGTTTTCTTGCTGGATTATTTTCCACGTGAGATCATCTGAGGAATAACCCAAACATGCACTCGCTCACTCACTTCCATTACAGTATCGACAGACGACAATGATTCCAGCTGTTTTTCCAAGGACGTATTCATCCTTTCAATGTTCTTCAGCGAGTTATCTCAGGGTTGAGACCTAATGCAATCGAATTTTCATATCATAAACCTACTTTGTCCCAAACTTCGTGAGAATCGTTAGAGCCGTTTTCGAGATCCGGTCACATACAGATATATAAACATCTAAACATGTAAACAGAAATTGCTTGTTGAATAGTATAAGATATTAAATAAAAAAAATAAGACATTTTCAAAATAGTTAGAAAGACCGGTGTAAGAATCGAAACTGGTCTTTCTAACTTTCAATAAAATATGAGGTTTTTGATAATTTCTTAAGCTGCGTTTACAACAAAATGTTAATAACTTAATCCTTAAAGATTCTATTAGATTAGACATAACTAATCATACACATGATGAACATAATTATGTGTTTGTCAACTTCCGTTTAATCTAATAGAATCTATAGGGATTAAGTTATTAAAATTTTGTTAATAACTTTGGTATAAACGCAGCTTTAGTCTTAATTACGAATAATTACCACAATAGCAACTTCTCAACTACACAAAAAGTTTATAGTTGAAAATGTTTTGTTGCTACAAAATCACGATTTTCTAAGGATATTTCAAATAATTTCATTTCGCTGTTTTTGAATTATGTATTTTCTTTTTGTTTCAGGTAAGTTGCAATCAAGAAGACTTCGAAGTTTCCTTTTTGATAATGAAGATCTATTACTTTGGTATGATTTTATTCCAGTTTGTTAATCTAATTTTCCAATTCGTTTATCTATTCTAGAAGTATTTTGTGATAACAAGTATTTGGTAAAATCCAAGTATTTTGTGATACTCCTATCTACTTATATCTTCCATTTATTTCAAGGGTCACTTTATAATTTTATTATATAAGATCACTAGTACTTTTTCATTTTATTCTATGAGACGACCGGTTTAGGCTATTCATCCCATTATCAAGTGCCCAAAACTAGTATATTTTCCAAGATGTATGCAATTTTTCACCTGAGGACGACTTTTTTACAAGCATGTGCGATTCACAAACAGAGTTAGAAACATTGTTTCTGGTATGACCTAAAGTTTCAGGTGTCTTCCCAACCACTGCAATTGATTCTCGCATAAAACTGGAGTATGCTTCAGGTGTTCACACAAAAACTTCATCAAAATCTCATACATCAGGGAATTGTAATCATATTCCCCCAGTTCATGGCAAAGCAATTATCCCGGAACCAGGCCAAAGTGCATGACTCCCTGTCCCACTCCTACACTTTTCTAAATTTTTAATCAGCGGAATGTTTCTGCTGGAATAGGAGAGAGAACACGCGTTATCTCCCACACAAACAATGGTGTGAATTGACACTACAAGCTTCCTTCTATCGTGGGAATCGTTTCAAAGCGTCAGCATTAGTCGAGTGTTGAATATTGGAGTTATACATAGGAAATACTGACTGTATACCTCGCTGTGGGTGTAATTTATTTGGTACTGACAAATACGGTCAACGGTCACGTACTTTTGCATGATATAGATATAGAAAGCATTGCTAAAATATATAACAAGGTCTGATTACAGTCATTCTATGTATAAAGATAGCAAGCATCACAAGAAATTACTTATTCGTTCTTTTGCTATTGTTGTTGTCGTTGTATAAAAAGCATTGTTTAGTGCACGAGATCTTCAATGCATTGAACCTAAATCCATCAAGGACTATGTCAGCAGCTTTCTGAGGGTAGGTTTTCAATCTAAAATAGGAGGTTACATTCTAATGACTGTTCTCCACATGTTGTCATAGTAGTTTTTGACGTGTTTATTTGTTACAGAAATTCTCTTATTCCATTGTTTTGCCATGTTTCTCTTACAGTTTGCTAGTGGTAGTAGTTTTCGATGTATTTATTTGTTACAGTAATTCGATTATTACATTGTTTTACCATGCTTCTCTTACATTTTGCTAGTTGTAGTAGTTTTCGACGTGTTTATTTGTTACAGTAATTCTCTTATTCCATTGTTTTGTCATGTTTCTCTTACATTTTGCTATTGATGTGGTATACTTATTTCGTAACGTGCAACTATTGAATAATAATCTTCTATTCGTGTGTTGGCTGTTAAAGTTTGGAACGTCATTTCGTAACGTTTGTATGAACCGCTTATTGGGGAGGGGCTTGTCTAGGAAAAGGCCAGATATCCAAAGGATTATTGAAAAGGAGCTATTCACTATTTCTGCAATGAACTTGTGAGCTTACAATGCAATTTCCTACTGAAAGTGCCTTAGTAGAAAGTAGAAGAATCCAAGTAGGTAAAGGTAAAAGCAGAGGAAACTCATACGTTTATACTTAGATTGTTTCATTTTATGGTAGAAGATAGAAGATATTCTAGTGGTAAAAAAACAAATTCAGCATTCGATTTCGGGAATAATATATTTGTATCAGTGGAAATGTTGGTATGACTTTAACCAACTAATATAAAAGTGACAGACTTACTTCATAAACTCTGGAAATGCTCCTTGTCTGATAAAGTATTCTGTCACGTCAGCTTTGCTCCAATTAAACATCGACATGTAAAGGTGCGTACAGATTTACGCGCCGCGAACATGAGCAATCCACTATCAATCAGCTGATGACAAGCTTTTTATATCTATATCTTATACCGTTTCTGTAAAAATACAGATATAGTCAGCTGATTAAAAGTGAATTGCTCATGTTTGCGGCGCGTATATCTGTACGCACCTGTAGACTTCCATATCATTTTTTCAAATATGTCTTTGTATCCATCTTATGGATATGAGATAATTACTTCACTTCCACCAGGTAGGATCTGCTCAAGTGTTTTCTTATAGATTGATAAGATTACCTACCTTATGAAGGTAGACAATAAATATCACTTTACTTAAATTAAATACACTTTAATTGTGATAAAACAGTGCCTTGAGGCAGACCATATTCAGTAAGTTTTTTATTACTTGATAAAGTATTCAGCGTAAGTAGTTGATACCGTTCAGTTAGATAACTATTGAAAAGTTTGAGAGGTGAGCCTCTGATTCCAAGGTGTTCCATCTTCTCTAATAAACTTGACTGGGATACAGTGTCAAAAGCCTTTGCCAAGTCTAAGAAAGTTGTTAAAGTTTTCTTTTTACTGTTGAAGTTTTCAATTATTCTTTCCAAAAAGTCGGATATGGCATCTTCTGTTGATATGCCACTCTTAAATCCATACTGATTTCTGTTGATAATTCTATGTTTATTCAAATAACTTACTAGTCTCTTCTTTATAATTTTCTCCATTATTTTAGCTAAATTATTTATTAAACTTATTGGGCGATAATTTGAGGGGTTTGATTTATCACCTGATTTATAAAGAGGAACAACTTTAGCAACTTTAAATAGTTTAGGAAAATAACCTACCAAAAAACATTTATTTATTATCATTTTAAGAGGCTCTACAATATAGGAAGCTATTTTTTTCAGACAGGCAGAACTCAAATTGTCTACTCCTGGAGAAGAGTTACTTCTGAGAGAATTGATTGTGTCTATTATTTCATCATTGTTTGTATCAGCCAAATAAAATGAATTGAATGAGGGGATTGACGAATCGGCATGAGTACGTTGTCTAGGGCTGTTATTTATTATTTTATTAGCATATAATTGACCTACATGCGTGAAATGGTGGTTTAGAACTTCGGGATCTATATTGGGTATTTTTTATCTCGTTTTATATTCAATAGATCATTGATACACTCCCATGTCTTTTTCGAATTGCCTCTGCTTTGGAGTAGTATATTATTATAGTAGTCATACTTCGATTTTTTTATCATGTTGTTTAATGTGTTTCTGTAGTTTTTATATAGTGATTTGAGAAAGTTGTTTTGAGGCTGTTTTTTTAATTTCTGATGCATTTTATCTCGTTTTCTTATTGACGTTATTAATCCTGCAGTTATCCAAGGCTTGAGAGGCTTTAGTTTGTGTGGTACAATTTTTATTTGGGTTGCATTTCCAATCTCAGTGGATAATGCATCAACGAATAATTCAACAGCATTTTCAATATTCAAATCAAGTTGTGATGCAACCTCGGACCAATTGTACTTCTTAAGATTATTTATCAAATCATGGTAGTTTATAGATTTTCTAGTGTTAACACTTGGTTCAGTTCTACCAGTATTTTCTCCAAGACCAATGTTTATACAAGTCAGATAGTGGTCAGTAATACTTGTTTTCATTATTGATCCAATAATAGATTCACAAACATCATTTGTTTTTCTGTAAAATATGTGATCAATACATGATTGGGATCCGTTTATTTCTCGAGTAGGTTTATTAATGTAAGATTTAAAACCATTTGATGACAAAAGATTGAAATATTCATTAACAAAGTTTGTGTTACTGTTTATATCTATGTTTGTATCACCGATGATTATTATGTTTCAAGTTTTCATGTTTCAAGTAATCAATGCAATCATTTAGACTATTGAGAAAAATTTGCAAATTAGAAGAAGGTGAACGGTAAATAGTAACTATTGTGAATTTAATATTTTCATCAGGTATTGAGAAAAATTTGCAAATTAGAAGAAGGTGAACGGTAAATAGTAACTATTGTGAATTTAATATTTTCATCAGGTATTACACTCAGTATTACACTCAGGTGACACTCAGTATTAGAGAATTACATTCGAGTATAAGAAAATTTATGTTTTCAACATTGAATGTGTTCCTAGTAAAAATACAAACTCCATCGCATTTATTCAGTCTACCTGGTACACTATGAATTGAATAATCATTCAAACTGTGATTAATTGTGCTATCGTTAATCCAAGTTTCACTAAGTGCTATAAAATCAAATTTAGTATCACAATTCCCTAGAATATATGCTAAGTTATCAAAGTTTTTATTCATACTTCTTATATTCATGTGACAAATATTCACAAATCTACATGGCTCAGTGGTATAATTTTGCGGTTTGAAATTAAAAATATCATCTACTTGAATTGTATTGTATGACTCAACTGAGATTTCATTATCAAAATTATTTATCAAATCATTCGTCATATTTATAGAGTAAAAATAAATTTATCACAATAAGGTAAAAGGCTCCAAAAACTAATCTGTTAAACAGTAGTGAAAAATGAGAGTCAATTGTTTTTGATTTGTGATGAGCCAGCAAAATGTTAAGGTTTTCGTATTTCTGTTTGAATGACACAATTTCGAGTTGGCTCTTAATAAGTGTAGTGATATAAAAGGTTTTTGACCTCTGCTCTAAATACAATATTTTATTGGCCATAGTCTGTTTTATCTATTAAACTTTGAATTGCTCTAATATAGCAGGGACAAGTTGTATCATTTACTAGATGTTTATCATCCTTTTTAATGTTCTTGCAATTGGCACATATAGGCGCCTGTGATTTGTTAGGGCAAGTTTTGTATTCGTGATTCTCTTGAGCACAGAAACCACAGATTGTGGTTTCTGCTTTACAAAATTTTGAGGTGTGGCCAAATTTCAAGCATTTGAAGCAACGAGTTACTGATGTGTAATCTTTGACTCGACAAGAGGTCCAATCTACATAGATTCGTCCCTTATTAATTATTTCTCGTCGAATATCAGGAGAACATTCGATTACCCAATGGGTGTACTCTCTCTCTTTCTTACCTACTTTAAATAATGGGTTGAATTCTTTATCAAATTTTTCTTTATTTATTGTGTTTGAGAAATTCCTGTTGAATATTTCTATACTTAAATCACCCTGGCTCAATTCTTTAGATACATTATATATAATTACTCTAGGTTTTTCAACGAAGGAGTACTAATTTCTAAATCTTTATCATTAATTAGTTTGTTTCCTAGAACTTTTACCTTGTCCTCGGATGGGTCCATCACCAATAACACTCCACCTCCACGTACATTTACCGCTTTTTTTATTTTCAGTGATTTTTCTTTCGGAATAGTTTTTTTAAAGTTTCTCTGACTTTTGCACTGCTTTCACTATCACTTCCTGTTACCACTGCAGGCTTCACTATCACGATGTTCTTCTTCTCGGTTATCTTGCGCACTAATTTTTTTCCAGTCAATTGTTGCTGCTGTTGCTGCTGCTGTTTATTTATTTTAATTGGAACTTGCACTACTTCTGCAAATGATCTTGTAGCGGTAGTAGTGGGTGGCTGTCCTCTCTTGAAGTCCGATGAGAGCTGGTTTATGCTTTTTTCCAATGTGTCCAGTCTGAATAGAACTTCGTTCTTTTCTTTCTCCTGGTTTTTTTTCCTCGTTTCAACTCTGGTTATGATCAATGCCAGCTTGTTGCACAGAGCACTGTATTGATCAAAATGTTGATGAAGCTGCATCTCTCCGAATATTCATCATCCTCCTCAAACTCAGGAGCTAGAAGAGGCGGCAATTTCACCGGTCCCGAACTATCCATAATTGAAGTTTTTTATGGAAATACACTTCATAACACTACGAATACTTTTCAACTGTTGAACTTACAACACAACACAATACTTTTCCAAATTTATATTAATGATTTTCTTGAAGTTGACATTGGGAACTGCTCAATCGTATCCTTTGCTGATGATACCGCTCTCACTTTCACTGGCAATTCCTGGGAGGACGTGCGCCTTAGCGCAGAAAATGGTCTAAGAGTAGCACAATCTTGGCTCGATGAACATCTGCTTACTTTAAATGCTTCTAAAAGCGTATTCATGACTTTCTCACCCAATGCCCAAACACAACCTCATGAAATAGAAAGTATTAAAATACACCAAGTAAACTGCAATTGTCAACAATCAACAAATCACTGCTTTTGTCCTGAAATTCGAAAAAAGGACCGAGTAAAATACCTGGGAATACTGTTGGATCCATATCTGAGATGGAATATTCATATAAACAGCATGTGTTTAAAAATAAAATTTCTAATATATAAATTTCATCAAATTAGAGAACTAAATAACTTGAAAATAGCCCGATTAATCTACTTCTCTTATGCACAAGCTGTCTTACAATATGGAATAAGAGCTTGGGGTGGAGCCTTGAACACTCATTTTGAAAAACTTTTCATAATTCAAAAATATATTATTAAAACAATTCTAGGCAAACCCAGACTTTATCCTACAAGCGATCTTTTCAATGAATTCAAAGTACTAACTGTTCGACAGCTGTACATAAAAAATTTGATAATATATATTAAGAAGAATAGAAATAAATTTCTTCTTCGTGAAAGAAACTTGAATTTAAATTTACGTCCTATTAGAGAAACATTCCATCAAGAGAGGATGGATTTGAATGTATGTAGAAGACAATTCACTTACTTATCACAGAGGATAATAAATCTTGTTCCTACTCATTTTGTTGCCAATACAAGCCGGAGCAAAAAACTAAATTGCGAGATTGAGGAATGGATAAGATCAAATAGAACTGAAGAAAAAATCTTCTAAGCACCAACTGTTTCTTGTTTTTATGTTTTGTTTTTTTTATCATAGAATAATAATTATTGTGTTTTACTAACTTTTATCTAATTTAATCTACAAACTTATATTTGTGTGTAAGTTCCACTAATCTTTGTTCTTTTTTGGTTCAATTTCTTAGTTTATTTTGAATAAATATATTACTGCAACTTAGGTCTACGCACAGGTTTTACCTTGTAGGCTACTCCTTAAACATAGATGGACATAAAAAAATAATATACTGCAGTTTTGGGATCATTTTATATATCTAATAGTATTTTTCTTGTATTATTTTTATATGTTATAATATTAGATTATTATAATTGTGTATGTTTTTTGAGAAATAAATTTGAATTTGAATTTGAAGATTGACGAACCATCATATTTGTCACCGTCTTCACAGTCTCTTTCAATGAAAATTGGTTCACCATCCACTCGCAATGTAAAGCTGCTTACACATATTCGCGCTTCAAACCCGCACCGAGCACGCTTCTCCCTCGTACCGCCCTCGTACTGCCCTCGTACCACCATTGAACTACAGTCGCTCCTCCCACGCACCCATCATGAGCGTTACGAAAGATGTTAGATCTTCTCGCGTTCCCTGGTCGAACCACTGTTGCTCGCCGGTCGATCATCAATCGCTCTGCTGGAGTGACGTTCGGTTGCGGAGCAGAGCGACAGTCTGTACGCACCTTATGATTCAAATAACCATCGAATTCAACTTTATAATCATGATTAGCTTCACTATCTGATCCCAAGCCACGAAACCAAGAAACAATCTTTTGAAAAAAAGTTTTATTCTTCAGATATTCTATTCCATTGTCTTGAAACTTACTACTGCTGTCTGGAAAGGGAAGGATAATTCAAGAGAAAATTAAAATGTATTTTTCTTTGATTTGCTATGAAAATGAGAGGTATTGTGAAAATTCCTCCAGCTTAGAGTGAGGAAAAGTGATAATTTCCTGATAATAGTCCATGTTAGGATAATTCCATGAAAGGATAATTCAAGAGAAAATTAAAATGTATTTTTCTTTGATTTGCTATAAAAATGAGAGGTATTGTGAAAATTCCTCCAGCTCAGAGTGAGGAAAAGTGATAATTTCCTGATAATAATAACCCATGTTTCAAAAAATTTCATATTTTGGCTTCCACGGCTTCCACCAATAACAGAGCTCGGCCTTCACTATAAATAAATACTGATGCTCTTCACTTGGGTCTTAGCTTACCAGAGGTTGGTGTAACAACAGAAACCGGTATCTCGAATTGAGTTTGTGGTTGTACAATATCCAGTCCTTTTATCCGAAATATCTCTTCGTATAGTTTAATACCATATTTTATAGTTCTGTTTTATCGAAAGTGGCTTTATTTTACTATTGAAAACAGTTTGAACGTCCCATGCTCGATAATTGAATTTCGTTTATTATCAATCGATGAACCACTCACTGCCGATTTAATCACTTCCTATATTGTGTGCTTAATTTGAATATTGTGGTTAATAAAATACCGTTATCTTGTAATCATAATTCATGTACGTAATCATCATTCGTTATTATACTGTAATCTATTTTTGATCTGAATCCAATCAGTACATGAATGGAATAGGCTAGCACTGGCCCAATCAATTCAATCATAATTCATCTATTTTGCCCACCGGCTTGAAAGTTTTCATTGGAAGCTGACATTCGTTCAACATATGTTTTGATGTTTACATGAGTTTGTGGATTTGAGTGAAATTTTTAATATTTTTTTGCAATTGTGAAGAAAGAGTTTTGTTTGGATTTGTATTTGGAAATTGATCAATCTAATAGATTCAAAATTGTAGTAGATACATTTTTTGGACTCAAAATTGAGTAAATAAATAAATAAATAAATAAATAATAAATAACTGAATAAATGAATAAATAAATAAATAAATAAATAAATAAATAAATGAATGAATGAATGAATGAATGAATAAATAAATAATGAATGAATGAATGAATGAATAAATAATAAATAAATAAATAAATAAATAAATAGATAGATAGATAGAAAGATAGATAGATAGATAGATAGATTGATAGATAGATATATAGATAGATAGATAGATAGATAGATAGATAGATAGATAGATAGATAGATAGATAGATAGATAGAGATAGATAGATAGATAGATAGATAGATAGATAGATAGATAGATAATAGATAGATAGATAGATAGATAGATAGATAGATAGATAGATAGATAGATAGATAGATAGATAGATAGATAGATAGATAGATAGATAGATAGATAGATAGATAGATAGATAGATAGATAGATAGATAGATAGATAGATAGATAGATAGATAGATAGATAGATAGATAGATAGATAGATAGATAGATAGATATAGATAGATAGATAGATAGATAGATAGATAGATAGATAGATAGATAGATAGATAGATAGATAGATAGATAGATAGATAGATAGATAGATAGATAGATAGATAGATAGATAGATAGATAGATAGATAGATAGATAGATAGATAGATAGATAGATAGATAGATAGATAGATAGATAGATAGATAGATAGATAGATAGATAGATAGATAGATAGATAGATAGATAGATAGTAGATAGATAGATAGATAGATAGATAGATAGATAGATAGATAGATAGAGATAGATAGATAGATAGATAGATAGATGATAGATAGATAGATAGAAGATAGATAGATAGATAGATAGATAGATAGTAGATAGATAGATAGATAGATAGATAGATAGATAGATAGATAGATAGATAGATAGATAGTGTGAAGTTGTGCTCCTGGGGGGGTTATCTCTTATAATAGAGTCCCACGTTATGAAGCTATTGTGAGAAGTTGTGGATTATAATTCCTTCACAGATAATACGATGTTTCTGGTATTTATAAGAGCAGTCTCTAAATTCCCTCTTTTGCGAATAAATTCACAAAAAATTAAGGCCTTCCGGCTCGCAAAATTACTGGGTTCAAACCTCAGCTCTAGCTCAGTGGTAGAAACATGAATTTTATAAATACAAATAATCACCATAAGGTTCAGTGATCGGTAATTGGTAATTCTTACCGCTGCTTCTATGAAGTTCTTGACGAATACCAGTAAGGAAATTAAAAGAATATTTGATGACTGATTATCAGTAACCATGTACCACTAGAGAATAATCAGGACCAACTATAGTTGTTTCTAGTTGATTCTTAAAACGCTCGTCGTGAATACAAGTATTCACCAATATACCCTTTCAAAATTCCTTAGAACTTACAACGCCAGTTCTTGAAGCTCTCTGGATCCTTATATGATATAACTGGAACCTTATTAATATAATTTCTTAATATACTTGTTCTGGCTGATAGAATGAATATCATCAAAGGATGATAAATATTGATTGCTCTGAATAAGGTTAATATTATTTGATTCTATGATTTTAAGTGCTGCTAAATATTTGTTGGTACCAAAACAGCTCAAACTATATAACACGAGATGAGTTGGAATATAATAAAAAATTCTATAAGTTTGTATGCTGACATAAAACACAAAATATATTCCCATAAAACAAATATGCATAAAATATTCAATATCTCTATAATTCACTTAAATAATCTATTCCTAAAATCTGAATAATTATCACAGGCTTTGCTAACATTCACAATAGTGAGTTTCAAATTCATAAATATATTATTTTAATACTGGTACTTAGACTTCCAGTCAATACAAAATTCTACCAATAAAAACCTGTTCGGTCTATAAGTTTGATATGATATACTTGATTCAATTAACAAATTTATAATTAATAAATTAATATTCAAACATGAGATCTCAGGGATTTATATGAATTCGGGCTGTGCATGGAAGTAAGCTTCCTACATATATTAAATAAATTTATAAAATGTTCTTATGAACTATGTGATATTGTTCAACACGTGGTGACTTTTTATTTTAATTTAATTAATTGGAATAGCGCTTTTTTGTTAATTAATTACCCCCACTGAACGTAGAAAAAATGAGCTCATTTGGTTTGACTTATCACTCACTGACTGAAGTTCTAGATGTTCTCGTGGATTGAATTAATTATTTCCAATAATTAATTAGGTAGGCTCCTTTTGTCACTGCTGGGCTGACGCGTGATCCAGATTTTTATAAGTTTCTTTCGAATTAAAGCTATTTTTATGGGAATCTTTACAATTACGAACTCCTTGACAGCACTGAGTTCACAAATAATTAACATTCAACAAACATACATTACATTTAAAAAAGGGTTTGGCTTAATAATTCATTAAAAAACTTTTTAAAAGGAAGAAGAAAAAACCCTAAACTCCATGTGCATCCTCTCGGGTTGGGATCTTAAGCCAGAAGAAAGAGGTTTTCAGAAAAATTTGCCTCTTCCTAGAATAATTCTGTAAGCTACTCTCTGATTGGCCTTCAATTTAATAGACTCAATACAATTGGTTGCCTTGGGAATCAGGGCTTCCTCGGCTTTATAATAGAAAAAATTAAATAAAAGAAGTTTTTATACAAATATATGGAGTGTTTATCTTAAATTGAATTCATAAATAAATCGTAACATACGATTTTAATAGATAATACATTTAGTTTTTATATGAGTTTTGTATACTCTTGATTTATCATGCTTTTTTGGATTATAATAAATATTTATACAGAAATAATAGTTGTTTGTAATTCTACACATCGACTTCCTTTAGTATACATAATATATCCTTTATGAGTGAATTTTATATGATTCAACCGGTCATATGGGTTGATCGAATAATCAGCTGATTCGTTCAGTATTGGTTCTGATAATTATCGATTTATCCAAGATCGACTAATTCTTTTCAAAATGTAAACAAGTAACTCTAACCTCAATGTTCATGCATTTTATTTTTTTTTTTATAATCCGCCAATAATAAGTATGCCGCTTTATAATTTTTTGATCTTACCAATGGGTTCTCATAATTATTAAATCACAATAATACATGTTTTCTTATCGTTGTTGATAATGCTATTACTCCTAATCGCTAATAATACTTGCTTTGAGTTGATTTACTCTTTGGGTAGGTCTAACCTTCTTTCCAATTTTATAGTTCTATTACATTTCATTGGCTCATTTAAAAATATTTGGTGGTTTCAAATTACCACGTGACACAAAACGCCCTCTGATTTCTGATTTAAAACGACAATTCGAGAATATAATATAAATTTTATGATCCAGTTGGTTTTGGATCAGAAATCATACATGTTACAAAGTCTGCTAATAACTCTACTGAGAATTCTACCTCCCAATAATTCAACAACATATACACAATAAATAAATTCAATTCGAATACATACGCCTTACATCGGCCAATCTCCTTCTACACACAATACACAATATAAACTATCTCCTCCTCCATACATAATATAAATCTTTTTTTTTTTTTTCTAATCCACGCTCCGCCCTCAGGCCAGAAGCACATTTGAACGTTGGTGCAAAATCATTGCCAACCTAACAAACTGGTAATTCTCCGACTTGCAGAGTATAACATATTTTCTCCCTCAACATAGAACAGTGACTTGTACATTTTCATTTCATTCTCTTGCAGAAATTGGGCTTTGCTTTCATATAATGGATATTTTTAAGGATAATCTTTGGTAGGTTTTATCAACAAGAACTTCTTATTCATCTAATACATTGAGACTTGGGATTAATGCTTTTGGTGGTAACTATGCGGTTTGATCGTTTGGCGGATAATTTTAGTGATTTTCTTAATTAGTTTATACATAAATAATAATAATATAATATTTTTATAATATCTCTACATGCAATTCACATTTATATGACACTTGATCTTCTTATTCGGGGTATCAACTTTGATGATTTAATAGGCATTGACTACTCTGGTTTTCGTAGTGGACAGCTGGTTTACGTTGGCTTCGGTTCATCACTGGTCGCCATCTTGATGTCTCTTCCTGCTACATGAAGGTAAGTTGGCTTTTAACATTAGAAGTTATTTATTCTCTTGTTTCACTAATAAGAAAGGTGTTAAAAATGGTTTCTAAATTTTTTATTTCTTTATTTTCAGGTGTTGTTATTCGAAGTGGATACTCGTCTGCGAAATAAGTGTGTTGCCTGGTGTTTGTTTTGTACGTATTTGTTGACAGGTAGGTCCATGAATCCAAATATTATTGTTTATATTCTTATCGCTTATTGTCCCGATAATACGGCTTGAGATTAGAAATATTTTCCCACCAAGTTAAATTTGGTTTGCTTTCTTCATACAACTGAACTGTATTACGTTCAGTTACGGCTGCAATTTTGTATGGTCCAGTATAAATATGGAAGAATTTTCTGGTAGTTTTTTCCAATGCATTGGATAATCTATGGCTTTTTAAAAGTATTTCATCTCCGACACTGTATTTAAATTGCTTGGATTTATTATCATGATAATGCTTTCGTGAGGTCGCTGACCTTTCTAATCTCTGTTGTATAATGTGACAGATGTCTAGGTTAGGATGAGTTAAAGCATTTGACGGTGGGAAATCTATTAACTTTTCAATAAACGTTTTATTTCTTTCTCCGAAAATAACCTCTACTGGTGTATATCCTGTGTTTTCATTGATGCAATTGTTGAAACATTCTTCCAGGAACGGTAGATATCTAACCCAACTTTGATGTTTTTCAGCGCAGTACACCCTCATGAATCGTGAGATTTCTGCCATGCGGCGCTCCACAGGGTTCGAACTAGGAGAATATGTGGAAGTTCGAAATATTTTTATATCAGCCAGGTCAAGTATTCTTTTCCATGGTTTGCTACAAAAATATGATGCATTATCTGATAGAATGCGCTTAGGTTTTCCTACTTGCGGAGTCCACTTATTCACTATGCAATTTGCTAGGACTTCTCCTGTTAGCTTACCGATGGGAAAGAACATGGTGTATTTAGAGAATGTGCATGTTAATACGAATATATATTTCTTCCCATGTTGTGCTAGGGGTAGAGGACCATAAATGTCTGCTGATACTAACTCCAATGGGGCGGTCGGCAATATAGGTATCATTGCTCCCCTGACTTGATATTTTAAATGTTTGGTTTTCTGACATAGGTCGCATGCTCTTAACACTTTGACTACCTTTTTGTGCATACCTTTCAGATAACAGGCTTCTTTTAGTGTACATATCGTTTTTCTTACTCCAAAGTGGCCAATTCTCTCATGTGTTTCCTTAATCACTTATTCCGCTATTTCCTTAGGTATTATGATTCTCCAGTTATAATCTTGTGGTGTGGTGCGGTGAAATAGGAATCCACGGTATCGCGTGTACTGTCGCAGGTAGTGGGGCGGTTCAGATGGTCCTTCCTCCAGTATTTCTAAAATTTGGGATAGCTTGGGGTCTTCTTTTTGCGCATTCTGAATCCTTCTGGGTGTTAGTGTATTCTTGTAGACTTGAGGTTTGATATTTTCGGGATATGGTATGCTTTCGTCCATTTCCATTGCATAGCATTTTAGGTTTGTGTCGTTACAGTATGTGGCATCTAATTCTCGGGATAGAAAATCGGCTGTTTGATTTTGCTTTCCTGGTAAGTGTGTGAGATCGAGGTCAAACTCTTGAAGAGCGAGAAACCATCTTGACAGTCTGTTGTGGTTTAATTTAGCTGTTTTAAAAAATGTAAGAGCTTTATGGTCGGTATTGATATAAATTTTATTTCCCAACAGCAGCGTGCGGTATTTTTTACAGACTTCTACTATACTTAATAATTCCTTTTCAGTAATCGAATAGCGTCTTTGTGCTGGATTTAGGGTTTTACTGAAAAAAGCTAGTACTCTCTTATCTCCTTCGGCACTTTTCTGAAATATTTCTGCTCCTATGGCGTAATCTGAGGCGTCTACATTTATGTAAAATGGCTGGCTCATATCGGGATGACTTAATACAACTATTTCAAGGAAAGCTTCTTTTAATTCTCGAAATATCTTCTCTTCTGCTTCTGTCCACTTCCATGCTTTGTTGGTAGATAGTACGTGACTTAATTGGGCAGTGTAGTGTGACATACGGCTGTTGAAACGTCTATAGAATTGAAGAAATCCAATGAATTTCTGTAGTTGCTTTCGGTTGGCTGGTGAAGGGAATTTTCTGATGGCTTCTAATTTACTGCTATCCTGGGAGATGCCGTCCGGGGTGATGATATGTCCCAAATATTTGACTTGTTGTGCAAAAAATTCGCATTTTGATAATTTCAATTTGAGTCCACATCTGATGAGGCGACGAAATATTATATCTAGGTGTTGACAATGGTCCTGAATATTTGTTGAAGAAATAATTCCATCATCTACGTAGAGTGTACAGAAATCCGTGACATCTTCTCCTACGGCTTGACGAAGGCAACGAATAAATATGGCCATGGCGTTCCTCAGTCCAAAAGCTAGACGAGTGAAGCGGTAATTTCTTCCGTTGAATAAGAATGATAGATAATCTCTTGATTCTGCTGCTATCTGGATCTGCCAATAACCGGCGCTTAGGTCAACTGTAGAGTATACATTCTTCCCACTAAAGGTTTGAAGTACTTGTTCTATCTGGTCTGGGCTCTCACGGTCATCTTCCAAAATGCTGTTAAGCGCTCGTGCGTCCAGACATAATCTCACGGTACCGTCTTTCTTAGCAACACAAACAATTGGTAAGCTATATTGAGAGCTTGATGGTTCAATAATCCCCAATTCTAACATTCTGTCTATCTCTGCTATAGCTGCCGGGCGGTATGTAAATGGTATTGGGTAAGATTTTCGGTAATAGGCTTCATGAGGTTTGACTTTGAGTCGGCATTCAAAATCTTTAGCTAGTCCTGGCTGTTCTGAGAAGACATCTCTATTTTCAATGAAAACCTTCGCGACACTGTTTTTTGTATCTAAATCCCATTCAGCATAGCAGTTTATCCTATCCAATAATTTTTCAAACATTTCTTCAGAGGAAATCTCTTTATCCATCACGCCGTCATCCATTGTTGTTAAACTCAACACTTCAAAATGTTCCATGGTTTCTTCCATTTCATGAACACCCCAAGTCCTAGGAACGCCTTCCATGTGATATGCAAATTGTACTATCCGATTTTCTCCAGGATGTCTTTTTAAACTGAGAGGTGTAATAATTTCGGTGGTGGTGGTTTCAGGGCTTGCATGGAATTTCAATGTACGGAAGTTCAAACAGGTTCGGAAATACTGTAAGAAATCAGCGCCTATTATCATTGATGGACCTTTGACTGGCAACACCAGGAAAGTATATTCAAAAATAATTCCTTCTATTTCCACTTCTAAGAGACATTGAGTGTTTACTCTTATTCTTCTGCCAGGATTAATACCGGAAATATATACATTGGTAAGGGGTAGTGTAGCTATTGAATGTTTTTCTTTGATGTTTAAAAACATATCCTCTTGTAATAAACAGCATTGCGAGCCACTGTCAATCAGGGCTTGTAGTTTAGTCCCATACAATTTGCATTCGATATAAGTTTGTAGCTGGCCGTCTGATGTCACATCGGTGTCGTCAGGGTTTTCTAAGAGTGTTTTACGCTGATCGTCTCGGAAAGTGGTGTCTATGTGGAGAGGTTTGGCTTGTTCCTCTAATTTGGTAGATGAATAATTATCCTTTGCTTTGGGGGTATCATATAGTCATGTAGTTTTAGAAGTGCTTATTTCTTGATTTGGTGGTGGGTTATTTGCATGTTGATTTTGGTTGCTTTTGTTGTATGTGCTACTGTGTAAGATGTATTTGTCCGGTTATGATTTTGATGCATTTCACCTTGATTCTTACGATCTCCATCTCGTTTGTAATTGTTCCCATTCAAGCGATCTCTGCCATCATAATATGCTCCTCTATCCTGTTGTTTATTATTGTAATATTGAGATTTATTTCTAGAACTGTTTTCAAACGATTGACCTCTGCTAGTATCTTCAGGGTATTTTTGATATCGAGTGTTTGCTCCGACATTTGACATTTGATTCTCACCATTATAATTTTTTCTATAGCTGTTGCTATTATGATGAGAATGATTGAAATCTCCTGTACGGTCGTTTACCTGACTGGATTCAGAAGTAACAGATTGGATACAGTGTAAATGTTCCATTAATTCTTTGCAACTGGAAATCGAAGATACTGCTAGTGTCATGCGAACATTGTAAGGAAGCTTTTTTGTTAATATATTTGCTAATGATGTATCTGCTAAAGATTCGTCTAGTTGCGAATTCTTACACATCATCTTAGCTACAAATTCAGTATATGACTGTCTGCCTCTATTATCATATGTGCACGATATGATCTCTGATAGTGCGTCCATCTGCTTACGTTTGCTCCAATACTGCTGCAGGAACTGGGAGATGAAGTCCTCCAGGCTATTGATGTCTCGCATCCGGCTCTGGAAAAACATCAGTGGCTCGCCGAGTAATAGACTGGACAGTTGGAAACGCCATACTAACCAAGAGGTGGGTATCAGTTCCTGAATAGCTTTTATTTGATCTATGAATGGTCGGGGTTGCATATGACGGTAGGAATTATCAAATTTTCCAAGACTTTGAAAAAGTTGAGTGCCGTTTACTGCTTCATTCGGTGTATACTGCACTCGACTGACCGGGATATTTTCCATACGTGTCTCTATTCTGGAGACTCGTTCTTCATTTGTGATCCATTTATCATTCATAATTTTCTTATGTGTATTCACTTCATCATACAATCCGGTTAGCTTCAACTGCTGTCCGCCTATAGCATTCTCCAACATGCCATATCTCTCACTTGATTTTGCCCCCTCCTCCGCTAAATTTGCCATACATGCCTGCACGTTACTTTGTTCCTTGACTATTTCTACTATTTTCTTATTATTTTCCTCCACTTTCGACTCTATCTCGCCTTATTTTCTAACACCTTTCCCATGACCGTTCCCATGATAGCGGTGCCCAGCTCCTTACCCAATACGTCCACCTGTTTTTCAACTTCCTTTGGTACGTCATCCAACCGTTCATTTATTTGACAGGTGACATCATCTAGACGAGTTTCTAGCTTTTTGATAACTGCAGATTGAGTATCTATTTTTGTATCTATTATATTTCTCACTTCCTCCCTGAAGCTAGAAAATTTTGCATCCATGGTTTTAATACCTTCTTGTACAGTCTTGGTAATATTTTCAGTGATAGTTTCACTATTTTTCTGCATAGCTTCCCGGTTTGCCTTCGCTTCGTTGTCCTGTCTTGCTAAGATTTGACTGAGCATGAGTTTGAGTTCGTTTGTAGAATCATTTGCCATAAGATTGGTAATGTAACCGACTGAAGAGTCTAATGTTGTATTGCGTTTTTCCAGGTTGGTGGCGGATGGCGGTTGACTAGTCACGTTGGATGGCGATTGGGTGGCGGCACTCTCTGTTCCCTCGGCGACGCTTGGAGCGATCTGCGAAGACGCCGGTACCGGGTTGGACGCCCTCACTCCCTCAGTCGGACTCTCATCGGAATTACTCGCATCGACGGCGTTATCGATCTTCGTAGAAGACAATTGGGCCAAGTTTTGCGGGTCGAAATTGATGGAGCATATGCTGCCTCCCTCTCTCTCTCGTGGGGTCTCCGCTGCATTGTCCTGGGGCTGTTGATTTGCCGGTGTCGTGGCTACATAGTTTTGGGGATGTTCGCTGAAGTAGGAAATTTGAGAGTTAGCCGGCGACTGGTTCATGGTGACGTTATTATTGAATACTTCGAGTAAATAGCCAAGTGTGTTGCCAAGTCTCAGGAATATTAAAATGGATTCAGTGATAGTGCCTATTCTGGATAAAATTGTGTTGTGTTAAAGTTTCAAGTGTCATGTACATATATTACAAAAAGACCTTCGAGTGCTACAGGTACGCTTATCAACATAGACAGATATGGCTTACAAATTACACTAATATAGTTCTTAAAATTTTAATTAGGGTCTTATCCTCCTGAATAACCACAGTATTATAATGCCTCAAATAACCTATAACCCTGGTCAGCATACAATGTCTAGATTCAAAGATCAAAATCAAATTTTTACTATAACTTTTATGGAAATTTCCATCCAATTTTTTTCTCTATTATGAGAATTATATTATCAAACTCGTGTGATACAGTTTGTCTGTATTCATGCAGCTTGAAAAATTTTAATTTGAAGAGCAACTCAATTATTTAAGCCAGAACTTATAATAGATTATCAGATATATCTTGTCGAAACAACTTCAGATTATGTTTCTTGCAGCTTTCTGTTTTATCAATAATTTTATGAATCATTGATAGTGAGATTGAGTAGGTAAGCTTTTCATCATGCCCCACGTTGGGCGCCATTGTGTGAAGTTGTGCTCCTGGGGGGGTTATCTCTTATAATAGAGTCCCACGTTATGAAGCTATTGTGAGAAGTTGTGGATTATAATTCCTTCACAGATAATACGATGTTTCTGGTATTTATAAGAGCAGTCTCTAAATTCCCTCTTTTGCGAATAAATTCACAAAAAATTAAGGCCTTCCGGCTCGCAAAATTACTGGGTTCAAACCTCAGCTCTAGCTCAGTGGTAGAAACATGAATTTTATAAATACAAATAATCACCATAAGGTTCAGTGATCGGTAATTGGTAATTCTTACCGCTGCTTCTATGAAGTTCTTGACGAATACCAGTAAGGAAATTAAAAGAATATTTGATGACTGATTATCAGTAACCATGTACCACTAGAGAATAATCAGGACCAACTATAGTTGTTTCTAGTTGATTCTTAAAACGCTCGTCGTGAATACAAGTATTCACCAATATACCCTTTCAAAATTCCTTAGAACTTACAACGCCAGTTCTTGAAGCTCTCTGGATCCTTATATGATATAACTGGAACCTTATTAATATAATTTCTTAATATACTTGTTCTGGCTGATAGAATGAATATCATCAAAGGATGATAAATATTGATTGCTCTGAATAAGGTTAATATTATTTGATTCTATGATTTTAAGTGCTGCTAAATATTTGTTGGTACCAAAACAGCTCAAACTATATAACACGAGATGAGTTGGAATATAATAAAAAATTCTATAAGTTTGTATGCTGACATAAAACACAAAATATATTCCCATAAAACAAATATGCATAAAATATTCAATATCTCTATAATTCACTTAAATAATCTATTCCTAAAATCTGAATAATTATCACAGGCTTTGCTAACATTCACAATAGTGAGTTTCAAATTCATAAATATATTATTTTTAATACTGGTACTTAGACTTCCAGTCAATACAAAATTCTACCAATAAAAACCTGTTCGGTCTATAAGTTTGATATGATATACTTGATTCAATTAACAAATTTATAATTAATAAATTAATATTCAAACATGAGATCTCAGGGATTTATATGAATTCGGGCTGTGCATGGAAGTAAGCTTCCTACATATATTAAATAAATTTATAAAATGTTCTTATGAACTATGTGATATTGTTCAACACGTGGTGACTTTTTATTTTAATTTAAATTAATTGGAATAGCGCTTTTTTGTTAATTAATTACCCCCACTGAACGTAGAAAAAATGAGCTCATTTGGTTTGACTTATCACTCACTGACTGAAGTTCTAGATGTTCTCGTGGATTGAATTAATTATTTCCAATAATTAATTAGGTAGGCTCCTTCTCGTCACTGCTGGGCTGACGCGTGATCCAGATTTTTATAAGTTTCTTTCGAATTAAAGCTATTTTTATGGGAATCTTTACAATTACGAACTCCTTGACAGCACTGAGTTCACAAATAATTAACATTCAACAAACATACATTACATTTAAAAAAGGGTTTGGCTTAATAATTCATTAAAAAACTTTTTAAAAGGAAGAAGAAAAAACCCTAAACTCCATGTGCATCCTCTCGGGTTGGGATCTTAAGCCAGAAGAAAGAGGTTTTCAGAAAAATTTGCCTCTTCCTAGAATAATTCTGTAAGCTACTCTCTGATTGGCCTTCAATTTAATAGACTCAATACAATTGGTTGCCTTGGGAATCAGGGCTTCCTCGGCTTTATAATAGAAAAAATTAAATAAAAGAAGTTTTTATACAAATATATGGAGTGTTTATCTTAAATTGAATTCATAAATAAATCGTAACATACGATTTTAATAGATAATACATTTAGTTTTTATATGAGTTTTGTATACTCTTGATTTATCATGCTTTTTTGGATTATAATAAATATTTATACAGAAATAATAGTTGTTTGTAATTCTACACATCGACTTCCTTTAGTATACATAATATATCCTTTATGAGTGAATTTTATATGATTCAACCGGTCATATGGGTTGATCGAAATAATCAGCTGATTCGTTCAGTATTGGTTCTGATAATTATCGATTTATCCAAGATCGACTAATTCTTTTCAAAATGTAAACAAGTAACTCTAACCTCAATGTTCATGCATTTTATTTTTTTTTTATAATCCGCCAATAATAAGTATGCCGCTTTATAATTTTTTGATCTTACCAATGGGTTCTCATAATTATTAAATCACAATAATACATGTTTTCTTATCGTTGTTGATAATGCTATTACTCCTAATCGCTAATAATACTTGCTTTGAGTTGATTTACTCTTTGGGTAGGTCTAACCTTCTTTCCAATTTTATAGTTCTATTACATTTCATTGGCTCATTTAAAAATATTTGGTGGTTTCAAATTACCACGTGACAATAGATAGATAGATAGATAGATAGATAGATAGATAGATAGATAGATAGATAGATAGATAGATAGATAGATAGATAGATAGATAGATAGATAGATAGATAGATAGATAGATAGATAGATAGATAGTGTGATGAATTTTTCAAATAGATCTCATGAAAAGAGAGAAAAAATTGTGATTACCTTTTAAAATGAAGGAATTTGCTAAAGGAATAGTTAGCGACCGAGCGATAACGCTTACTTATCAATAACTGTATATTAGATAAGAGTACCGTTCTGTACTGAATATTTTTCTAGGAAAATTATTCAATAAAATTATAATTATTTTGCGAATAAAGCACAAATTATTTATGAATCGCTCACTGATTTTGAGGTTACACTTTGTTTACTATCGATCAGATGTTTTTAAAACAGTTTGAACGCAGCTGACTAATTCAAAGTATTGTCAAATGTCACGCTGACTTCACGTAAGATATAATACCATCTCTAAAAATTAAAACTATCCATAAAGGACCAAGAATTTCAAATAAAAAAATAAAATGTATATATTATTGTTGAAATTATTTATTATTAAGAAATTATATTATACGTCAGGTCTTATTGTAACTAAATAGGTCATAGCATGAAATTATATTATCGATAAAATGGCAGAAATTAATTATAATAATCTCAAACCTAATAAAAATTGTACAAGAATATTAATTTATTAATAATTTAATTCAACTGAACCACATGGTAATTAAATCTCTATGGCAGGTCTAAGCCAATCACAGTGCATAGAAATAGCACCAAGACGGTGATCGTTTGAAAGCAACACATGTTAATCTATTATCAGACATCAACCCTGCCTTATCAGTTACACTAACACGTGTACATTGTATGAGAGGAACTATGTCTAGAAGATTAAGCAGTTTTAAGAATTACATAAGTTAAATTATTATTGTAATTAAAGGAATTGTATTCTACTACTTGCCACTGACGTCATGTTTACGTCACAAGCGTTCTACCAATGGCAAATTTTTATGCAAATTATTACATTGAGATTCTGAGAAGCAAAGTCTAGCCTAAAAGCTTAGAGAAACGAGCAGCACTTCCCCTTTGAAATCCTTACCGTGTAGATCTCTTTTTATAGTTACCAAAGACCTATTTGTAAAATTTCTTGTTCGATTTTAAATGTTCTATTTGTGAGCCGATATTTTAGGCCAATTTATTTGTTATTCGTAAATTTCTGTTCTCATCAATCGATAAATTTAAAAGCTTGAAGTAAATTATCCCTTAATTAATTCGGTGAAGGAGATATTTAAATTAAAATTCCCCACGTGCTGAAACCGAAGTCTGGATTGCCGCCGATCAAACGATTTTTGATCTAAAGAAGAAAACCACGACCGCCAAGGAAATTCACGTGAGTTATAAGTTTTAAAAGGGGCCCCAATCTACGCTTCGAAAATATTTCAGTGCAGAAAAACATAAATTTTTCTTCGTTAAATTATTGGCCACGCCGACAAGCGCTTTAGCATCTAAGAGTCTAGAATTTATTCATATTAAATTTATAAGAATTTGTAGTTGATTAACTATCCTCCGCTGCCTGAACCACGACCCCGAACATTTTAAAAATATTTTCTATAATTCATTTTTCACTATTTTTTCAAACTGTTCAACTTTATCAATTGTAAAATTCTGTTGAATCACGCATGGTATCATGCAAGCACAAGAAATTTTTTAACTATTCTGTTAATGCTAAATTATTATCAACCTGTAAATCAAATTCTGAACCTGCACTGTATGATTACCTATTTTATTATAATATATTTCAGTTTTGTTAATTCGCTTTCTGAGTTCGATTATTTCTTAAGCCTGTCAATTATTGTGTCTGATACGTTCTATCATCATCAAGAACCGATCGAATACGATCATTGGAATAATTGAATTAAGCTGGATACTGGAACAGGTCTAAGTGGATGTAGCGAGTGGGGTCAGATCGAGATATTTATTCTTTGTCCTTACCTGCTCATATATCAGCTTTTATCTGTTACCTACCTCGACTTTGGAGCGAACACATCAATTGTACAGCAGATACAGCCATAGATCATATAAATTCCTACAATAGAGCTTAAAACCCGACAAGACTCTGTTCTCGAAATATATTCTGAACGATATTTGGTCCAAATACCGTATTTTAATCCTTCGGAATTTATTAGAGACGCAGTCCCGTAAATTATCTACATCGGGATCTTTGCTCGACCTGTATGATTTTGTATGCTCATTCTTCACAGGTAATAATTTTAAGGTATCCGTATTCAGTGTTTAGCGATCGCTACACTACTTATAAAAATTTCATCACAATACAATTTGTCATTAGAAGAATCAAGGGTGAGCGAGCCTGGAGGCCTCCCGCGATTCCGACAATTGTATTGAATCTTGTAGTGAATCAATCAGTCTGGTGTACACTCAGCGTCCACACACGCAATTACAAAATTTATAGCCGCTACACCATTGACTCAGTACAAGATTCACTCTACATGTGTGAAGCCTTCAAATCACGCTCCACATGATTTGGCGCCCAACAGTGATAGGCATTGAAGAGGTGGATAATCGACTACGAGGATTATTTAGTTGCTCAGTATACTATAGCGCTGACAACGGGAAAATTTGTGAAAAATTCATGGTTGTGAATTTCTTCAATTTTAGTATTAACTGTTCACTGTTATATAAAATAACAAGTCGTACCATACCCAATTTTTGAACGGAAAAGAGGATTGAAGTTATCTACATTTAAAAAAAATTTTTTTTTAAGGCATAAAAAGGGAAGTAAAATTAAATCACGGATATATTGCGGAATAATTCAAGCAGAACACTGCTGCTTTTATATAAAATTTTGCGAAGAATACTAGCCCTATATATAATTGCGGCGAGAACTTATAAGAGTAAAATATTTATAATAATAATAATAATAAATTGTAAGAGGCGTACCTTTGTCATCGCATTATCCATATTGTATCCTTTATGTTTATCATTTTATGTTAACGATATTGCTAATTTGATTCACTTCATCACTGAACATATTATTGAAGCACACTTTTGTATTCCTTCACTTCAACGAATTTTTTACACTATTTCAACTTGTGGTCATTCATTTGTAATCTTGCACATAACCCCACATATTTGCGATCGTTTCACTGCACTCGCATCATTGCATCATCCAATAAATTATGGAAGAACCACACCGCATCCTGGAGGCCACATCAGTGATTTCAGAGACGAAAGATGTCGCGCGGGAGAAACGCCCATGTACCACCGTTCCAGAAGTCCAGACGCCCGCATCTCATGTCATAGAACCATTGCCGCCAACCGAAGACCACACACCCACTCCTTCCGTGTTACAGATGAGTCTCATCCTGGAAGCATTGAACGATATGATCAAAGAAAGGAAACAACTGAACGAAGCAATAAACAATCTAAATGAAAAAAGCGACCAAACAAAGGAAGAATTAAAGGAAGACAACAAACAATTAAAGGAAGATAACAAACAGGCAAAGGAAGAATTAAAAATGGAAGTTCAAGAAGCAAAGAAGGTAAGCGAACAGGGTTTGGAGAAATTGAGTCAGCGGATGGATGTAGCATTCCGTGACACAGATAAAACCATCAAAAAATTAGCTGAGTGTCTGGATAAATCAATTTTAGAAACAAATAACCGATTGGATAGGATATCTGAAGATATGCATGTGGGAAAAATCAGCGTCGAAGTCAGCATTAAGAAACATATACATGTGGAGAAGGATACAATAAAGGTGGTTAAAGTCAAACAAGCAAGCGAACATAACACATGTATGGAAAACCAACCCACCGAGAATGTCAGGATTGAAGTCGCGCCGCACCCCGCAGAACGCCGAGAGGAACCAGTCGACATCATCCGCCGAGCCGAGGACGTCATCCACTGCATGGAGGGACAGCCCGTACTACCGCCCGCAGAGTGCCAAGACGAGCCGGACGACATCGCCCGCCAAGCCGAGGACGACATCCATGGCATAGAGGGGCCAGCCGTACAACCGTGCGCCGGACACCAGGAGTCCAAGGACGTTGCCGACCACGTTGAAGAGCAGCCCGGACCGCCGACCGCCCACATCACCGTCCATCCACCGAAGACAGCATCTACAACAGATAAACCCAGTATTCATGAAGATAGTCACCTAAACAATAGAAATGAAACAGAAACCCACAACAAATTGAAAGCACAACTGAAAATAAAAACCTCTAAATCAAAACAACACACAAGTAAAATAGCAGCTCCACGGAAAAGAAAAATGGTCTCAAGAAAAATTTATCTACATCGCCGTCATGTTAGGCTGAAATCTTACATCAAATCTTTTACAAGCATGCATGATAGGAGAAAAATATTATTAGAAAGGACCTACAACCACCGCAGTCATGTTCGGTTAAAATCAAGTAGACTGTACACCGGCATGCAAAAAAGGAAAATATCATTTGGAAAGACACACAGACACCACCGGCATGTCAGGTTTAAAAAGATCAAACTGCATGTTACCGGCCGACAAAGAGGAAACGAGTTTGAAAGAATTGATTTACACCACAGGCACATTCGTTTTAAGCCAAGTTTAATAAAACGGATAGTTGCAAATTGGAACAGAAACTTGAAACAAATACCGAAATCAAATTTAGATGGGGGCTTGAGAAAGAAATAATGTTTTAATTAACTGGAAACTACATTTTGTGGAATACACCAATTATCAAACACTTCATAATCACAGCCTACCCACCGAATCATATCTTTGCAGACTAGCATCTTTCTACTGCTGCCTAATCAACAACATAACCTAACTTCGCCGCATCTCAGCCAATAAGGAAATATTATTAATTCACTTCAAATGAAGAAACCGAAATCAACTTTTAATAACAGAAGAAAATAAAACTACAAAACAACTCTAAAAATTTACCAACCTGATCAAGCCATCAGTCTCGTGCTACCGTCATCACCGAAACAATCGTCTAATATCATCTGCACAACTGAAAAATAGAAACAAGAATTATAGTATCCACGGAAAAAAATTATAAATTAGAAATAACATGAAATTAGTAGTGAATAGGAGGAAAGAAAATAAACAAAGTTTATTTGAAAAAAATGTGTAAATCTAACCTTGAAATACCGAATCAATAGAAAAATCTATTCAGAACCAACGCCTGTTCGATAATTTTCTTCGTCCCACCAACCAATGTGTACGAAATCCTAGAGTCAATATTAATAGAATCAAAGCAATATCGTTATTCAATTAATGTAACCTATTATTTAATGTGAAATTATAAGAAAAAACGCAAACAGAAATATATATTTATGTTAATTTGCACGAAATGCGCATGTTATATGTCATATAAATGTATTGCTAAAAAAGCCAAAAAGAAAATGAAATTCTTACCTTTAAATGTGAAATTTATTACTGTTGCATCAAAAAGATCATGAATTGTAACTCAAATTGATAAATATAATCTTAAGGACTTAATATTTGTAACCAACATTGATAAAAATCAGGAAAGCCATTTCAAGTGTAACCCTGTTTGTACGCAACGTACTAAGCGCAAATAAGAAATTGCTCGAGTCAAACGGTAGACGATTGTCAAGTCACCGAAGTAAAATCACACTCTCACCCAATTTATGTAAAAGCCAAACCAAAGAGTCGAAACCTGTAATAACTATGAAAAAATGATGAAAGTCTATATTTGTTGCAAATACTATTCAAATCTTAAGAAGTAATATGTGAAATTTTGTATATTTGTTATAGTTATGGGTATGCTCATAAGCCACCCGTGAATGGAAGTTGTGGAGTTGTTTTAATGAAGGATCCAAAGAGACCTCATTAATTATTGTATTTCGATTGTATCCAATGAAAGGAACAATCAATTATCTATTTTCTCGTAGCCAAAAGTGCACGATATATTGTTTTTAGTGTTAAGTGTTGAGTTTTCGTAGAAATAAGGAGATGAAATAGTGTATTCATCACAATATCGGATTTTTCAAATAGTCATTGTTTCGACTCGTCTCCCAATTACCTATTTAAAATATCCTGGGGGCTTTTGTGTGATGAATTTTTCAAATAGATCTCATGAAAAGAGAGAAAAAATTGTGATTACCTTTTAAAATGAAGGAATTTGCTAAAGGAATAGTTAGCGACCGAGCGATAACGCTTACTTATCAATAACTGTATATTAGATAAGAGTACCGTTCTGTACTGAATATTTTTCTAGGAAAATTATTCAATAAAATTATAATTATTTTGCGAATAAAGCACAAATTATTTATGAATCGCTCACTGATTTTGAGGTTACACTTTGTTTACTATCGATCAGATGTTTTTAAAACAGTTTGAACGCAGCTGACTAATTCAAAGTATTGTCAAATGTCACGCTGACTTCACGTAAGATATAATACCATCTCTAAAAATTAAAACTATCCATAAAGGACCAAGAATTTCAAATAAAAAAATAAAATGTATATATTATTGTTGAAATTATTTATTATTTAAGAAATTATATTATACGTCAGGTCTTATTGTAACTAAATAGGTCATAGCATGAAATTATATTATCGATAAAATGGCAGAAATTAATTATAATAATCTCAAACCTAATAAAAATTGTACAAGAATATTAATTTATTAATAATTTAATTCAACTGAACCACATGGTAATTAAATCTCTATGGCAGGTCTAAGCCAATCACAGTGCATAGAAATAGCACCAAGACGGTGATCGTTTGAAAGCAACACATGTTAATCTATTATCAGACATCAACCCTGCCTTATCAGTTACACTAACACGTGTACATTGTATGAGAGGAACTATGTCTAGAAGATTAAGCAGTTTTAAGAATTACATAAGTTAAATTATTATTGTAATTAAAGGAATTGTATTCTACTACTTGCCACTGACGTCATGTTTACGTCACAAGCGTTCTACCAATGGCAAATTTTTATGCAAATTATTACATTGAGATTCTGAGAAGCAAAGTCTAGCCTAAAAGCTTAGAGAAACGAGCAGCACTTCCCCTTTGAAATCCTTACCGTGTAGATCTCTTTTTATAGTTACCAAAGACCTATTTGTAAAATTTCTTGTTCGATTTTAAATGTTCTATTTGTGAGCCGATATTTTAGGCCAATTTATTTGTTATTCGTAAATTTCTGTTCTCATCAATCGATAAATTAAAAGCTTGAAGTAAATTATCCCTTAATTAATTCGGTGAAGGAGATATTTAAATTAAAATTCCCCACGTGCTGAAACCGAAGTCTGGATTGCCGCCGATCAAACGATTTTTGATCTAAAGAAGAAAACCACGACCGCCAAGGAAATTCACGTGAGTTATAAGTTTTAAAAGGGGCCCCAATCTACGCTTCGAAAATATTTCAGTGCAGAAAAACATAA
>NC_052509.1:62950233-63037642 GCF_014356525.2 Nilaparvata lugens
GGGCAACAATTTTCCTGAGGGAGAAAAAGTATTTTTCTCTCGTGATGTACACAACATTTTTCCTCCATCTACATTTTTTTATAGAAACTGCAAATTAAATCATTCTAATAACTTACGTATTGGTGACAATACGAGAGAGCGAAAAAGTGACACTTTAGTATTATGTTTCAGGGAGTAAAGTAAGTACTTTAGACAGTAGGTGGAGGAAAAAATAATTGTGAACAGAGAGTATAGAATGTGATAGTTACAATGTAATAATGTAACATTCTATACTATGTGATTGTGAATTGAATTGTATCAGAATCTTTATCATATTGTTGATATTTATCGCTTGATACATTGATACATAGGCTACAATATCATTTCCAACTATCAATGTTGGGGAAAAGAAAAACAGGCTTAAAGCCCTAAAAACTGTTCCTTTCCCAAATTTAGATATAACTTGTTCATAAATAGGTTATGTTTAAACTTCAAGATTTTTGTCCAATTTTGAGTCAAATATTTTTAAAAACTATAGTGAGGTCCACGTTATAATGACAGTATTTGATCAACTTTGGTTTTGCTATCCTTGTCTATCATTCGACAAAGCCGGTGGTACTATCCTTTTCTAGGTACCCAACGGTGCCAATTATGTTTTTGACAGTGTAGAAATATGATTAATTAATGCAGAGAATCGGCATCGCTATTCTTATATCTTATCCACTGACATTATAACGTGGACCCCACTATAGTAATATTTAGAATTTAGAACAGTTGAAGACCAAATTAAATAAGAATACTTCACTGAATCATCACTAATAACTTGAAAAAACTGTACTAATAATTGAAAATTCTAAAACTTGAAGAGAAACTCAAACTTACTCCTAAAACAACAGTTGTTTTAATTCTTCAATATTCCAAGGAAAGTTTTCTCACATATCTTAAATATCTTTTCCTCCACCTACTGTCTAAAGTACTTACTTTACTCCCTGAAACCTAATACTAAAGTGTCACTTTTTCGCTCTCGGTAGTAAAAAACAGAAAAACTCCCTAGGGAGTAAAAGTGACTCCATTTAAATAACATGGGGAGCATCTCTATTTTGAAACTTACATTGTAATAGGTTAGAAGGTCTAAGCTCAGATGAGAAAGCATAATAGAGGTGTCTGTCATTGAGTCAACTGAATTCAATACCACAACCAGAAATTTGATTAACTCATGAAATATATGTTTGTATGATAATTATTATATTCTTAATATTAGTAGACAATAAAAATTTATACAATTTTTATAATATTTTATTCCATTCAAAATACCAGCCAACAAATATTTTTGATCTGCAATTCAAATCTGAACCGCGTGATCTGGAGTCAGCCATTTTTGGTAGCTGCTCAGCTGATATAATTGTTACAACTTTTGCCGATAGATAGCGCAATCGGCAGTGCCAATCAGACGACCGGTTATTAGGTTTTAGATTTAGGTTAATATGTTGTTAGGAATCATTGTCTCCAATACGTAAGTTATTAGAATGATTTTATTTGCAGTATCTATAAAAAAATGTAGAAAATGGAGGAAAAATGTTGTGTACATCACGAGCGAAAAATACTTTTTCTCCCTTAGAAAAATTGCTGCCCTCGGCTTCGCCTCGGGCTTCAAACTTTTTTCCACAGGGAGAAAAAGTCGTACTTTTCACTCTAGATATACAAATAACTATTAAATATATATTTTCAGTATTTTCGTTTTTCTATTTTGTATTTTGTATTTTATATCTTAAGAATTCTTGAGTGTGAGCCCATTCTTTGAGAATGTCCATCCACATTCAAATTATTTTCTGAGAATAAGTTACAGTTCAATTTACCTAAATTTCGCACTCAAGGATTTATCTAGTTTTCTCGTATTTTTGATTTAATAATTGAGAGAGTGTTTCAGAAAGAGTCTAACTTCATAATCTAGTATTAATGATGATAACTGAGTCGAATATAAGGTGTACTCAGTTGCGTACTTGAGTACTGTTGAGGTTTTCCACTAATCATATTTTCATTCATTTATTGAGTGAGAACAAGAAATCAAATAAATAGTGAGTTTCACGATAAAATGGTATGCTATCAGTATTTGATTGCTATCTTCCCAATTAATTTCGCTATCCTTGTCTATCAATCGACAAAACAGACATCACTATCCTTTTCCAGCTCCGCAATATTGCCAGATCGATTTTTGTAATTCTATTCTCATCCATTTATTGAATACGTGCACGAAATAAAATAAATGATTAGAAGAGAAACAGGATTGACGCAAACTTTTTTTTTAATTCTGATATTTCATAATAATATTCTGAATGACGTTTTGATTTAATTATTGGTTGATATTTAATCTCGATTTTCTATTCTTAATCCTATTTTGATCCAGTTCTAAGCTGCGGGATTACTCCTCTTCACTTTCATCTGTTCCAGTACAGTATTTGGTTACACTGAGATAATGATGCGTTTGCTCTTCAAAATGAATCATGAGGCTAATTAAATTCAAAACTGATTCAACGCCTCAAGCTATATTCTCCCTCTGTTATCTGCACGAGTGTAAATTTATTCCATTCCACGCATTCATTTATGAGTTTAGTTGATATGAACTATTTTCATATTATTCACCTTATTATGAATGAAATGAGAAAATTGTTTATTAGGCGGAGTTAGGACTTTTAAGTCCTCTCTACCACTCAACCTTATCCAAGTTTTATATGAATAGCTTCCAGGGTTTCATGGTTTTTTAATCCGTAATTCAAATAAGGATCAGTTTATGTATTGTTGTTATTATAGATTCTGTAGCAATCACGACATTACCGGGTCAAGTTACAGAGTAAACATTTAATCACAAATCTAATCTCAGTTTTCATTTCCATCTCTAAACTCTCAAATTCATTAATATGTTGTTTATTTACAATTGGATTTTAGAAAATGTCAATTCACAAATGAGTTCACAATTTATCGATTTGATATACAAAAATGACGGTTCTCTCACTGTTCAATGGAACAGTGAAGGGTATGGAAAATGAATGTGAAAAGAGAAAACATTCATTTTTCATGCTTATATTTTCCCTTCCTTCTCCATTCTCACATCTGAGAGTGTTCCAAATAAATTAAAATCCAGCTTTATAGTGTTTTGAATTGAGACAGCTAATCAATCAATCAATCAATCAATCTTATAGTGTCATAGTAAAGCCAGTCACACCACTACCTCCGTAAACAAAGCCATAGTGCATTCCGGTGACGACAGCACAGGTAGGGCTCCTACACCAATAAAAATTCGTTGATTTCAGCTGATCTATATTATTGATCTATATGATCAACCTTCAAAATTCAAAATTTTAAATCATCATTCTTGGACCGAAAATCAAGTGACGAAGCAGTGTGTGATTACATAAACTTATCTTTTGGACAACATTAACATTTTATCAAAATTTTTGGAGAGAAATAGTACAGGCTCAGCCTAGCTTCTCCTCCAATGTCATAATTGTATTATGATTATAGTATTTTATACAATAAATAAAATTATACAATAAATATCAGCTAGTGTTTTTATTGGTGTGGGAGCCCTACTTGTGATGACGTCACACTATGACTTTGTTTACGGAGGTAGTTGTTACACACACATCGATTTTTGTATGTTAGATTTTTTGCGGTCCTTATGAGTTCTATTAGATCAAATGGAACTTGACAAACATTATATTTTTGAAAATATCTTTATAATCTAATAGACTTAAAAGGACGACAAAAATCGTACGTTCAAAATCGATGTGTGTATGTGTGACTCTTCTCACTTCTATTCTAATCTGATCCCTCCACACATTTCATCCTCATCTAATAACATTCTAATTCTGATAGCTGCTATGATATAAATAGTAACTATTAGGTTTGATAGATAAATTCCATTTAATAGTTAGTATGTTACTTTAATCCATCCCCACATTTTTCATCTCCATTTTATAACATTCTGTATTCCATAGTTAGTATTCTATTCTAATCCAAGTTCACTCGTAACCGATGCTTTGAGATGGTTCACCACAAAGGCCGGTTACATCTCACATAAGTAGGCTTGGGGTCGGTTGAATTGTGATGAGATGATCCGTGGTTAAACACTCTGATTATGCACTGTGAACTCTCGTGACCTCTCCAACTGAGTGCGCATCCCTTGTATATTCTATAACTGTCTGCAATGCTTTACAACGATAATATCCCACAAACGATAGCTCACAATCTCTTCCGGCTTTGCACTATGCACGTCATTGATTAAAATCAGCCTGTGCAATGAGTTTAGTATGTTATGTTTTCTAAGATTAGTAAGTTGAGAGATGTTCTGTGCTCTAAAAATAGAGACATAGATGCTTTGAGATCGAATAGATGTCTCTGTGTCATAAGTTTGGAGAATAGAGATGAGATTATAGAAATTGAGAATAAGAATAGAAATTGAATAGAAATTCATAATATCTATTCTTAATTGAATAGAAATTGAGAATAGAGATGTTTTGTGTCATTGAGATAGATATGTATTGATATGAAAAAATCTATTTTTATGCCAAGATTTAAAAATCTGGTGTGGCGCATTCACACAACTTTTCTTGCCGTTATGAAAATTGATCACGTGACGCTAGTGTTCCCGCGCATCTCAAGTCTACTATTCAAAGATTTTCAGCTGGTGACAGGGCAATAACGCTGGAGACACACGAGGGCTGCTATCTCTTCATAGTAAATCATTTGATAGAATCAACAGTTGCCAACTGTTTGCAATTGGATAATCACATTTTCTCGAATTTCGAGCTTATTTTCAATTTTAGGTGAAAATGTTACTGAACATTAATTGTAGAGGTTCTCATGCTCAATCTTTTCCATCCGTTTTTTTTTTTGTTTAAATTGTATCTGAAGCCTGATAATTGAGAATCTAAAATCAAACTTTGCATAGATGGGGCGGAGCTCCTGAAATTTTTACAGATATGAGACTTGTGGCAGTTGATAGAGCTTATCGATGACTATTTTAGGTATAACTTTAATCAGAATCGTTGGAGCCGTTTTCAAGAAAATCTCGAAAAACCCTGTTTTTGACAACATTCTCGCTATTTTAGCCGCCATCTTGAATCGCATTTGATCGAAATTGTTTGTCGGATCCTTATATTGTAAGGACCTTACGTTCCAAATTTGAAGTCATTCCGTTAATTGGGAGATGAGATATCGTGTACACAGACGCAAATACACTCATACATACACACACACACACACACACATACAGACCAATACCCAAAAACCGCTTTTTTGGACTCAGGGGACCTTGAAACGTATAGAAATTTGGAAATTGGGGTACCTAAATTTTTTTCGGACAGCAATACTTTCCTTACCTATGGTAATAGGGCAAGGAAAGTAAAAAAATATAGTACGGAAATGACGTTAGAAATAGTGTATTGTTATCTCTACAAATGGAATTTCTAAGATGATTTTCCAGAAAAGTATAAAAAATGCTTGTATGAATTGTTTCTTTGATGAACCTTGTAGAATCCACAATACGTTTTTAATTAATAATATAACTAATCCTGGAGTAACAATTTCAATTTTATCTCTTTTTCCTCTGCTTTTCAGTGAAGTTCCTACTCCCTCTAAATTCAGGATCATTCTATTTTGTTACTTCGGGAATAATATTGCAATCACTCACTAAAAATTCAATGATAGTTCATCGTTGAGGTTGAGTGGTAGAGAGGACTTAAAAGTCCTAACTCCGCCTAATAAAGAATTTTTCATTTCATTCTTAATAAGGTGAATAATATGAAAATAGTTCATATCAACTAAACTCATAATTGAATTTTTTCATTTCATTTCATTTTTCATCGTTTTTCCCTTTTTTACGTGAATTAATATTCAAATTCGAATGTTTCGGTTCCATCATTCCGACTCTGTTCAAATGTATTCTGAATTATTGAGAAGTTGTCAGCTTAGTTTTTCCAATTATGAAAAAAACCATCATCAGAAGAAAACCTGTGTATTGGAATCATAACACCCTATGCCAATCAACGAAAGTTGTTCAGATCTTCCTACTCTTAACTTACTATCTCAATTCTCACTTGAAGGAGGAAGATAGTGAGTGTAGATCTGATAGACTTACAATCAACCATTTTATATGGATTTTTCATATTATTTGGTCTACCACATGGGTCTACCACCTTTCATCGCTTAGTCAACAATTATGCAATTCCTCATCCTCAACAAATCCAACTCTACTTATCATTTTCAATGTTTTTTCAGTGTTTTTCAATGTTTTTCCGATGTTTCACACATTTCACATATCCTCACTTTTCACATATTTTTCATAGAAAACTCATACTTAGACAATCTGTTTCAGTAGAAATTCATTCAGATGAACCCACATAGTCTATCCTCCAATTCATCCAATTCAACTCGATTCAAACTATTTGCACAGAACACAATGCAGCTTATCCAGGACACCGAACCAAATCGAAATGCATTTGTGCATGCTGATAATGCATTCATGAATGACCTCTATCGTGAGATTCATATCATCCTGTCAGCATTGGTTAAATGTGTAGCCTTAGAACTACTCACAAGGAGTGCTGACATGATTGAAGTGAAACTCAGTATATTCCACTCACTACACTGTCTGTCAATACTCCATATGAATATCACTAATGCTTCCGACTTGAATAACACTGACATTTGAAAGTGATTCTCAGGGTATTTCGCTCACTATACTCACTGTCAGTATGCCATATATGAATAACACTACTGCTACCCATTCAACGTATTCTGACAGTTTAAGGTGATTCTATCTCTAGCCGTCCATTGGGCATTGACTGTGGGTGTGTTGGATTATTTATACAGTTTGCTTCATGCACGAATTCTATCGATTGCTTGCATTTGCATTCGCCAGTGATATAGTCCGCGAAGGTTAGTGTGCCAATGATACCTTCTGATTGAGCATTATTCAGTTCAATAGAACTGAGAGTATGATTGTTTTTGCTTTTGAACTAACACATCTGTTTCAAAAGTGAAATGATGAATGAAAAACAGTATATTTTCATCTCTATCTTTGGTAGAGAGTTAGTGGGGAGGATATTTTTAATATTCTTTCCGAAGAATGGACAATGATATGTCCAAAGCTCCGCCAATTTATGTAGATGCATAACAATATGATTATTATCTATAGTTATTATATTATTACAACCTGCTTTTTCATATCATATACAGTTCAATAATCATTTTCTTAGTCTATATTATGTAAATTCATCTATAATTTTGCTGTATTGTAAGCTATTGTATATAAGTGTATAAGCCAGTATATATTGTAATCTACATAAATAAAGTACTCAATCAATCAATCAATCAATCTTCCATTGCGATCTGTTGTTGATGGGTTGTAACAAAAGGGTCGAGTTCTAAAAAATAAATTTTGAATAAGTGTATTGTATATGATTGTTGCCAGATAGAGATGGCTGTGTTTCTCATAATAATTTAAGAATTCATAAATTAGTCCACAATACTGTTAATATAATGCGGGTAGATTCAATAACTATTAGTTCAGAGCATCAGATATCAATATCGGGTCACCGAGCTTCGCTCGTTATTTATTTATTGACTTTTGATAAACCGAACACAATTCTTTAAAATTATTGGGGAAGTACTAACAGGCACAGTCCAAAAATGTTTCTTTCCCGAATTTTGATTCATATAATATGAATAGTCCAAAAAGTAGGTTATGTTTCATACACTTGAATTCAGGTTTAATTCTCTGTTCAAACATTTGAAAACAAAAAAAATATATAATTTGGATTATATACAAACAAATTGTATAACAAAATAACACTCACTAATCACTTTAAATTGTCAAATGATGATCAACTTTGAAAATTATGATATACTCTAGTTCAGGAGGATTATCATGTTGTCATGTCAACAAATCAGATTATGATGATCAAATCGATTAAATTGTCTAGCTAGATAAAATTTTTCGCTGATTGATTATGATTATACAGCTGGGAATACTTCTTTCTCACTTCTACACAGGCACAAGCATCTTCTGTTATCGAGAGACGACGAAATTATCATGTGTTTTCCAAGGATGAATTATCCTTTTAATGTCGTTCAGCGAGTTTTCCAAAGAATGAGACCTAGTGCAATCGAATCTTCATATCATAAACCTACTATGTTCCAAATTTCGTAAAAATCGTTGGAGCCGTTTTCGAGATCTGTAAAACATAAATAACCAGATATAGAAATAGCCAGTTATAAAAATAACCAGATATAAAAATAGCCAGATATATAAATACAGAAATCGCTCACTTAATATGAGATGACTTCTATAACGATGTTCAATCCATACTAAGATTTCCAAGGATCCCAATAGTTCATTCAAATATGGGATTTCGTTTGTGCTAAAATGCCGTCGTCGACCACGACAGGGTGTGAATCATTCATATTGGGTAGATTTCAATTTGTCCAAATAACCTAACAAAAGATTATGTTTTAATGGGGGAGGTTGAGTTATATCATATTCTCAATGAAATAGGTCAGAAATATAATTTTGAAATATCAACTAAGAGAACTGAAATTATGGCATTCAGAGGCTAATATCCGGTCAGATCGAAAATTGTTATTAACAATACAATGTTGGAACAAGTATCTCAAAATACATATCTAGGAAGTGACATTGATTATAAAGATGAATTAGATATTGAGAAGAAAATAGGAAAGTTCCAAATGATATGTGGAAATATCAGCAGGACTTTGGGTTGGGTAAAAAAGCTAGAACAGATTATGAAATTTTATAAGGTAATGGCCGCTCTAGTCCTCCTTTATGGTAGTGAATCATGGGTGACAATGGCTTGGACATGTGGTGAGAATGAATATGGAAACGACACAACTTAGACTGCTGGATGGACGAATGATGGGGACGAGAAAGAGAGGAAGACCGAGAACGAGATGGATAAATGATGTGATAGGTGATCTGCGTGTACTGGGCGTATCCAACAACTGGCGGCAAAGATCCCAGAGAAGAGACGATTGGAGGCATTGTGCTGAGGAGGGCAAGGTCCACCCAGGACTATAGAGCCAACTAAAGTAAAGTAAGTGAGTAAGTAGGTAAGAATCATGGGTAACAACGAAGCCACTTGAAAGTAGAGTGCAGGCAGACGAGATGAGTTTTCTCCGAAGAACCAAGGGATGTGACAGAAGAGATCATTTCAGGAATGAATATATTAGGAAATAATTGAATATCTGCAGCATGAATGAAAGAGTTACGGAGAATCGGCATCAATGGAGGGAGCATTTTCAAAGAATGTCAGCTGAAAGAATACCATTTAAAGTCTATAATATTGTCAGTCAGTAGGCAAAAGAGAGACCACGCAAGCGGTGGCAATAATAGGATTTTTTATGTTTATTTGAATAATTGGCTAGATGTGAGGCGGAACAGGTTAAAGCCTAACCTTGTTCGTAAGAAGATGAAGAAGAAGGTTAAGTTTTTAATGGCAATATGTTGATATGTTTTGAATCTTGAATAATGAACACAAATAAAGAAAGGTTATTTGATCAGCTGTTTTAGCACACTTGAAATTTGGACAATATGAATGTCAACAATGCTTGTCGTCGTGGACTGCGGAAGTTTACGCACAAACGAAAATACACCTTTTGTATTTTCTTACAATATAGATCTTTTTTATCTCTTTTCTGTACAGGGCTACTTGTAATATAAATATAAAGAAAATAAAAATCTCAGTACACTTTTTTTGAAATATTTTATCACAATATGTTTCGGACATTTATGCCATTTTCAAGTGAAAATCACTTTCACTTGTAAGATCACTTGAAAATGGCATAAATGCCCAAAACATGTGATAAAATATTTCAAAAAAAAGGGAACTGAGATTTTTATTTTCTTTATAAATTAATATAGATCTTGTATGTGTGTTTTCCACCGGAACATAGTTCACTTTGTTCACGGAAGAGAGATGAGAAGCGTACCTCCTGCAATAGTTCTGTTCTCTGTGTGTGGTTAAGTAATGAGTGCTTTTTTGTAGAGTCAACAAACTTGACTATGCCCCCATAGGAACGTTTGTTTGACCGTTCTCCCTTGAACCCAATGTTTAATATGTACTGAGAATGCTAATTAAGACACTTTGAGGTCTCATTACAAGTTCGCATTACCTCGACCTTTGTTTTATGGAGAGTGTATTCCTCAGTGGAAAGAATATATTTTTCCCTGTAGATTTCTACAAAGATGTACACAGCATCCTTTGCATATTCACTATTCAAAATATAATTCTATCTTATAATAGTCAATCTTTATTCTTGATTCTCACAATAGAAACCTGAGTAACCGACACTAACGATACATCTGTATTTATTTTATTTATTTATGTATTTATTTTCGGGTCTCATTCTCAATCGAGATGTTTGTTTTTTTTGAAGTATTCTATTGAATTAAAATTTCATTCATGAACATTTTATTTACATCATATGATAGATGGATGATAATGAGATGTATCAGTGAGTAGGAAAATGCTGTATTAATAATTATTATTGAACAAAAATCAAAATTAAATGCTGTAATTCACCCCGAAGACTTCTGAGACTCCAGAGATTGTCAGTTTGGTGTAAGGGTAAGCATTCCTGACCGGCAATTAGGAGGTACTGGGTTCGATTCCCGGGCTGACAAATAATTTTTGAATAGAAGAGCTCATCGAATTTCCATCGATCTCTTCACTCTGCTGTCAATGTTTCCAGTAGCAGAAGTCTTCGGGGTGAATTACAGCATTCAATTTGGATTTTCGTTTAATAATATTATTAATTCATTAGCATTTTGATAATTGCAATGTCTCAGTGATTTCAATCAATATTATATTGTATATTATGAATTAACTCCTCTGGATGTGTCGTCCAACATCCAGAGAAATTATTATTACTAAATTTATTATTATTATTATTATTATTATTATTATTATTATTATCATTATTATTATTATTATTATTATTATTATTATTAATAATAATAATATTATTATTATTATTATTATTATTATTATTAGCCACAAAATTATAATAGGAAAATCTTGATAGATTCTCACTTCATGTATGATAGATATAAGATGATATAATCATGTATAATGATTAATTCAATTTGTGAAACTTATCATTCATGTAATGTGAGAAAAAATTGAAAAAAAATTATTATTATTATTGTCTGTAGATGAATTGCTGCCTGCTTGAATCTTCCACACGTACGTGTGCATGGAGAAAACATATTGATTTTTTATTGTTGCACAATACATTTGTATTACATCTCAAATCTTTGAAACAACTCTGATATTTATCTAATGCTCTTGAATCTAGGTAGCTTCGTTTTAAAATTAATGAGCATTCAGTGGCAAGTGAACATGTGGCTATGACAATCATTTCATCCGCTTAGTACAAGAACAATTAATGTTATAAACCATCATAATTCCAATATTATCCATATTATGAACAATAATGATTTCATCATGAAATGAGAAGCGAAAAAGTAACTATGTTTTCGCCACACTGCACAGAAAGCAGCTGTTTTCCAGTCCCTACATAGATCTGAAAGACATTGTTTGCAGACGACTCTCGTCTGACGCCAGAACAGGTTTCTTTCCGGCTAAGGCCGGATAATTGAACATAATCTTTTAGGCTTTTTAGACGAATCAGAATGAAAAATAAATTATACTTGGACAATTTCCTGATATTCAGATTACCTCAGATTTGCTAGAGCTATGACCTTCCACTTTTGTTTATTTTTGTGTGTGGCGAAAAATAGCGTTTGCACCACGAGCAAATCTCAATCTTTTCTAGTCCTCGGCCTGCGGCCTCGGACTTGAAAACCGATTTCGAGTCGGAAAAGTCTCATTTTCGGCCCTAGGTGCGAAATTTGCTATTTCTCTATTGTCCCTCCTACACACCGACCTGTTGTCTTGTAGGGGGTTTCCTTCATATCATTGTACTGTAACTCATTCCTGTATGTAACATTCTGTTGCCAGGAAACGTGAAATTTGATTTCTACAAGAAGGTCTCAAGCATGAGACACACATGGATCAAATAGACTTTTACTTTGAATAATAGAACAAGGAACTTTTCCTGGTGACTTCCAAAGAAATAGCAGTAATTTTTCAAGACATTGAGGGAATCTGATTGCCAAAAGACCATGTTATGCACGCATATTCAGGAGTCGAGTCACGCTATCAGAAGGAAGTATCATGATGAAAGGAGAGACTATAACTATATGGAGAAAGTGGAATAGGTTTTGACCCGGCTATAAACAATTTTGATGGAACGTAGGCTGGTAGATAGTGTCGTTAAACGAAACTTATAATCGATTTTTGGAGGGAAATGTGGGCTGTTATGAGCAATACTGGTATAAACAATACACAACTGAAAAAATACACTATATACTTTTACACATATACTCATTGTACACAAGAGACAAAAAATTATACACAACTGAAAACAATACATAACTATATTAGTATACAATGTTCCATTTTATTTTCCATTATTCTTTCAACTTTCTCAATCCATTCCAGAATCCGTTCAATCAACTTTTTCTTGAGTCGAAACAGTGAGAGAAGATTCTAGTATGAATAATAGTTTCTCAAAAATACTATTTTCAATTGCTAATACTTTAATTTTGATACATTCGATATTTCACAATATCACAAATAGGTTATGTCACAGTTTGTACCATAGCCACCTCTAATACAAGGCCCCGGCCTACGATATTGCAACGTCACAGTGTAGGCCTAGAAGCTAATACATGATTGGTGAAAAAGATTGAAAAAAAATACCAGCTGATCTTTTTCACCAATCTTGTATTAGATTCTAGGCCTACACTGCGACGTTGCAATATCGTAGGCTGGGGCCTTGTATTAGAGGTGGCTATGGTACAGACTGTGACATAACCTATTTTTGTGATATTGTGAAATATCGAATGTATCAAAATTTAATTTGATACATACAAAAACAAATTTGATACATACAGTTAAAATTAACTGCGACGTTGCAATATCGTAGGCTGGGGCCTCGTATTAGAGGTGGCTATGACTGTACTCAAGAAGTGTATGAAACTCCAAGAAGTATTCATGAAAGCATGTGCTCATGATAGAAATTTGTCATTCATCATTGTATGCAATTTTTAATAATCCATCTGACAGCTGATTTGTTAGGCTGGGCGTACACCGGTTAGTCAAGACAAGACTAGTCACGTTTAGTCACAATACTTCAAATAGTTGCATGTCTAATTGCAATGATTAATCAGTGTGAGTTACTATGTGGAGTATTGTGACTAAACGTGTCTGATCATGTCTCATCTTGTCTTGGCTAACTGGTGTGCGCCTAGCGTTATTCTATAATGGAAAATTTCTACTTTCTGAGCAGTTGTGGAGATGATTTTGTGGTAGACATCTGTAGGCTACTAAATGAAAATACTATGGCCAGGCTGCTCAAAGGCCTGTTAAATTTTAACCGGGGTTAAATGCAACGAGAACCAATCGGAGTGGAAGTTTTTGAGAGCAGGCTCCACTGATTGCTTCTTGTTGCATTTGATTACGATTAAAATTAACAAGCTTTTGTGCAACTGAGGCTAGATATTGTCAAGCCAGAGATTATTAAAAAATCGGTTTCGTTTGTTACACTATCAAGGCTTCAAAGTGGTTCGGAGCCAATGGTTTTTCACTTAATGAAGATAAAACTCAAGAAAATATTTTTAGCTTGAAGAGTTTACCTATGGAGAGCCGTTTGGGTAATGTCAAATTTCTAGGTGTTTTTATTGACAGCAAACTTTCATGGGAGCCTCACATTAAATATATTACTTCCAAATTATCCAGAGTGGTATACTTGCTGAGAAATTTGATAGGCTGTGTCCCCACGTCTTATGTCAGATCAGCATACTTTGCTTTTTTCCAGAATATAATCGCATATGGGCTTTTACTCTGGCGGAATAGTCCACATGCTCGAGATATATTGATAATTCAAAAAAAAGTTATAAGAATAATCACAAATTCTGAAAGATTGGCTCATTGTAAACCGTTATTCGCTCAAATAGGTATACTGACAGTAATAAACCTGTATATTTTTACTTGTCTCCTATATACGAAAAATAACTTGCCTAATAATCTGCTAAGGAGAAATATACATTCCTACAACACTAGGAGTAACGGAAATAAAGAAATACCTTTCTGTAGGCTGACTAAATCTCAGGATAGCTATGAAGTTGTTGGAATGAAAATGTTTAATAAATTACCACATGAGTGGATAGAAGCTCCATTTCAATTATTCAGAAATAGGCTACATAGCTGGTTAATTAGAAATCCTTCTGATAGTGTGAAAGAGTTTTTCGAATTTCAACAAATTATTCTTTAAGATGAACTATTTTATACTATTATTTCTAGTATTCATGTTATTTCTTCTATGTAATATTTTACGTGTATGTTATTTTGACTGGTGTTTCTTACATTAACCCTCCATGTTATAATATAGGTTGACTATGTTTGCTAAACAATAATTTCTGACGTTGTCCATAGCTATTGTAATGTTGAGCGGCAATAAAATTATATTCATTTTATTTATTTATTTATCTATCATTATCTGGCTAACTGAAACTTAAGGTAGAGAGCAGCAGTATTCACACACACTGATAGCCGAGCATCGCTATTGGTAGAAGCCTCAAGGTGAACGTCTCTCATTGGCTTAGACCATCCCCTCCCCACTTAGCGGTTCATTCGAGATGGCGATTCAAACAGCAAGTACAACAATGAAATGTTTTGATGTATTTGTATGCTGTCTATTGATATTGGTTTGTAAATGTTATGAAATATTATTATATCTCACGGAATAGATATACGAAATCAATAGAAATCTTTTTCGAAAACATGGCATAACAATGTTCGAATACAATGTGAAAATACTGTAACAAATTAATGATCAAACTAGATTGGTGGTGTTGCATTGGTTGGGATGAATCTAATTGTTTAGACTTGACTGTAAATTATCCTCCGTTACTCTAGTTATTTCTACAGTTTCCAGAATTTTTAGAAGTCTGTCTTTGTTATTGATTCTTGTATTCTCGAATTGAGTTAATTCAATTCAACCATGGATTTATCATATTGTAATGAAAAATCATCCGATATAGCTTATACTAATATATTTAAATGCAGAAACTCAACATTCTCCACAGCATTTAACTATTTATCATTTGTTAAGCCCGGTCTAGACGCTCAAGTTCAGCTTCAGTCTTTTGCTCAAGCAAAAGTCGGAGCATGTAAGTCGTTGCGTCTGGTCGGTAAAACGGATGGGTCTTTAAGCTTAAGTCGTCAAACTTAAAATGTATCGGCCGGGAATGTTTTTCTCCATCAAACCGTCCGTCTTTTGCCTATCCACCAAACCCTAAATAGCGTAAAAATTGAAATAGAGAAATTGTGATTTCAGATTCGGATTCAGCGCCCTCAAATTAATAAAATGCCTCGCGAGTTTTCAAAATACGCAAGTTTCTTATCGATTATATATAACGCCATTTACCCTTTTTTTGATTTCTTGATTCTCATGATACTCTCAGAATTTGATGTTGATATTATGATTCACTATCATGATATATTAAGATGTACTATAAATTGTTGATAAGAATACAATCTACAAAATTTCAATCCATTCACAATCACTGTGTCCCATGTAAACAGAGCCATTTAGCGATTAACAGTAATATTTTTGTCGTTATGTTGTTGAATATAGCATTATCTAGTTGAATCAGCGAAAAAATACGATATATCAAATCAAATCAAATCGTTTATTGCACAAAAATATATACAGAATACAACTGAAAGGAAATTGACAACTTTGTGCTACACGTCGGCAAAAGAAAACTTGTACGCCGACGTGGAGTCTTAATATAACTTATTCACTTATACATTAATATTAATATATAAAATAATCCTACAATATTATAATATGGGCTAACAGTAATTAACATTCAACCAACCAAATATTCTATTCTAAGAAATAACAATAAATTAAAGATATACATAAAGCTGAATTTAAGATTCATACAACATCAATCAATATTAAACCAAATCATTAATAATTGAATAAATATAATTATCACTCATCTACCGGATATATGGTAAATTTTGATGACGAGCTGAGCTTGTGAGCACAAAAATAGGAAAACGGACGACATGGAGACGGATGCGTGTGGACGCAATTGTACATCTGTCCCTTGCTTGAACCAAACGATCCGTCTTTTGCTTGAGCAAAAGACTGATGGTGAACTTGAGCGTGTGGACCGGGCTGTAACAAGTCTTAGCAAACTTAATTTCATGACCAGTAATCCTCGATTTTCATACAATTCTATCTCAAATCGTCTCAAATTCTAATATTCATCTACAATTTGAGATCCACTACAAATCTCACATTACCACTGTCAGTCTCTAACTCATGACTTTGTTGGTGAAAAATATCCTGAGAAGCACTACTTAGAAATAGCATCCCCAAGTATAAGTAACACTCCTTCAATATTCATGTTAAAACCGCCGTAAATCTCATTACAGTCGCGTCTAGATTTATTGCAGTAATGAATAAAGCATGATGCCTGTACCCTTCCCGTCTACTGTAGTGAGTTTTACTTGAAATTGTCAGCATTAGTTGAATAAGAACTATTGGATTAATCCATTAAACATGCTGACTGTTTAAAGCGGATCATACTGTAGATCACTACTGTGAGAGGTTGATAACCACTTCATCAAGATTTCAGTTGATCTAGAACCAGCTGGAATGAGCCACTACAGTACGTCTTGTTGTCAGCACGTCAAGTTTCTGTTGATTTTAGATAGTTCAATGGATAGAGTATCATATATTTAATGGGATTCCACTTGCAAATGGCTTCAAAGTTGAAATATGTTGTGACATAGAATATGAATTTGATAAAAGAGTACTTTAATTTTGGACTTACAAGCATCGAATATCTTCAATTGTACATAATTTTATCACATAATGTTGAATAATAGTAGCATATATTGCCACATACAGGCAAAAGTCCAACCTCCAACCTTTCCTCAACATTCACTAATTTCTCCCCAATCCTCTCTAACATAAATTGGAGAACTAAAGTAACATACATAAATAAAGAATTTTCTCCCCAATCCTCTCTAACATAAACTAGGCAACTAAAGTAACATCTAAACTAAATCGAATGCTAATCCAAATTAATCCCTAACTACTATGCAACGGTGTAGCCAACCGTATATCATCCTGCAACAAAACTCGATTCCGTGAAAACTTGATGTAATGAATAACTCGAAATATAATAATTCCTCTCAGTATTTCATGGACTGGTCAAAATAGATACTTGATTAACTAAAAGCTTGACATGTGAATGACTCGACATATGATTTCTCTCAGTATCTCGAGGATTGGACAAAATAGGTAATTGACGATCTGAAAACTCTACTAACTGATGGAAGACTGTGAGATTCACTCTGGACTGTCAGCTTTGGTTGAATGAAAAGCATTGATCTTATTTATGAGAAATGGTGACAAGTAAATCTCACTACATTCATTAATTTATTTCATTCATAACAAATACAAGCCATTTTATTATACAATTGAATAATACGATTTGGAGAATAAGAATAAGAATGTTCTTATTCCTTTAAGCACATGAAGAATGACAATTGGGAAGGTCAATAATACAATAAAATACTAGTTATAATAAAAAATACATTGGTTCAATCATACAATTACTATAAAGTAACGAAGAAAACAGGCATAGCCTAAAACTGTATCCCTCCCAAATTTTGATGAATAAAAGTTTCGAAAAAAATGAAGGTGGTTTGTATTTGAATTGAGTTTTATTGTGAACTCGTGTTGGCACAAAACTGATGAAGCTTTCCATAGTGTAGTGAGCTTCACTGTAACTATATATGAGCAAATCTCCGTGGATGACATTGAGGCTTACCATTCAACCAATATTCATTCATAACAATCACAACTCACAAGCGGTTATTATACATTTTCCTCCACCTACTGTCTAAAGAGCCTACTTTACTCCCTGAAACATAATACTAAAGTGTCACTTTTTCGCTCACGGTACTAAAAAACAGAAAAACTCCCTAGGGAGGAAAAGTAACTCCATTTAAATAACATGGGAAGCATCTCTATTTAGAAAACTTACATTTGAAATAGGTTAGAAGGTCTAAGCTCAGATGAGGAAGCATATAGAGTAGTCATTACACCAACTAAATTCAATACCTCAACCAGACATTTATCAATATATGAAATATATGTTTCATGCTAAAATTATTACAAACTTCATATCAGTATACTATAAAATGTATAAATATTTTGTTTTATGTTATTCAAAATACCAACCCACGAATACTCCTCATTAACTAATGAAATCTGAAACGGGAACTATATCATAGTGTTGTAGTCGAGTCGGCGGCCATTGTTGTTACAACTTTTGCCGACAGATAGCGCTGTCGGCGGTGAACTGTGTGATTACAAGACAGCTGTTTAATTTTTAAGTTAAGTTGTAACACATTTTACTGGTCACGTAAGTTTTTAAAAATTATTTTATTTGCAGTTTTTATAAAAATGTAGGTGGAGGAAAAATGTTGTGTACATCAAGAGTGAAAAATGTTTTTTTCCTACAGATACCTTGAAAAGTGACCATTTGTGCACTGATTGCAGGCCGCAAAGAATCACTTTTCCGCACTAGTGCGCGAAGTGAGTACTTTGCGTACTCCAGATTTGCAACATGGCAACACAAAATAGTTAGTAGGTTATATGGAGCACCAGTGCAGCAAAATCAAAATGAAGTTGGTAATACTCATAGTGAGGCCCACGTTATAATGACAGTGGAGAACAGCGTTGCCTTGCCATTATGTGCCTTCATTATAGTCATTTCAATGCTTACATAACATAAACCCTCTTCAAGCAGTCAGATAAATTTTCAATTGAATTACTAATCATTATAATATTCAATTATTATTATTCAATTTTAAATAAATTAAGGTTTTTATAATTAATAAAATTACACAAAAAAACATTTGATGGATTTCAGGCAATTTTACCCATAATTACCCACTTTTCATATTCAATGGTAACTGTAGGAAAAACTTAATGTGAAATACGTGCGCAAAGTTCCTCTGCTGCACTCAACAAACCATTCCGCCCTCGCCTACGGCTCGGGCGTAAACGTTTCTTTCGGTGCAGCAAACTGTCACTTTGCGCACTAGTTGCACAAATAACTATTCTCCCTCAAGAAAATTGTTGCCCTCGGCTTCGCCTCGGGCTTCAAACCTTTTCCTCAGGGAAAAAAACAGTACTTTTCACTCTAGATATACAAATAACTATTTTATAATACGATTCGGAGAAGACAACAGGCACAGAACTGTCTCTCCTACAAAGTTTGATGAATTAAGGTTCCGAAAAAAATGAGGGTAGTTCATATTATATTTTGTAGTCAATCTCATCATAGAAAATAGAGTAGAAGTGCAGCTAAGAATGTTGTGGTCATCTTTCCTCCTCTTGCTGTACACGCCACCTAGTCACTAGGCCTTCCGGAAATTACATTCCCTTTCAAAGGATGGGGACACTTCCTTTCCAGTGTCCTTCAATTCCCCCCCCCCCCTCACAACCTCTACACCACACTCATTAAGGGACCTTCTGACTCAGCTGTGTCATCGTCTCACTCTTCTCTCCTCATCGTCATCATCTTCTTCTTCTTTTTTTCTCTTCTTCTCTTTCTTCTTCCTCTTTTCTTTCTTCTTCTTCTTCTTCTTCTTCTTCTTCTTCTTCTCCTCCTTCTTCTTCTTCTTCTCCCTCTTCTTCCTCGTCTTCTTCTACTTCTTTCTCTTGGTTCTATTCTCGCTACGTTTTCTCATCCTTTTTCACTTCTTCCTCTCACCTACTACGTCTCCTTCTCATCCTCTATTTTTTCCTTCTTCTCATCCTTCTCTCTTCTATCCTCTTTCCCTCCTCTTCCTCCTGCTACTATCTCTTTCCTCTTCTTTATCTACATTGTTCTCATCATCCTTCTCCAAAATCTTCTTTCTCCTCTTGGAAACCTAGGAAGAATAAATAGAGAGACCTCTTCTTTACTGAAAGAACGACTCTATTCCTCTCCCGTCGGTAGCAGAAAGTGAAGACAGAGAGAGAATGTGAGGAAGAGGAAAGGATGTGAGAAAGGGGAAGATATTGGGATTTCTTTATTCATGTATGTTACAATATTTACTGGCCTATACACTTATTTACATTAAATGACGAAAATGCTAGTTATTCAACGAATTTCACAAAGTATAAATAATTAATCAATAAGTGAGAAGGAGAATTAATTGATGAGAAAGAGTGGAAAGGCAAGAAGAGGAACATTGAGAGAGAGATTGATTGAGTACTTTATCTATGTAGATTACAATATATACTGGCTTATACACTTATATACAATAGCTTACAATACAGCAAAATTATAGATGAATTTACATAATATAGACTAAGAAAATAATTATTGAACTGTATATGATATGAAAAAGTAATTTGTAATATAATAACTATAGATAATCATACTATCACACTATCTCGAGAGAGTGAGAGAGAGTGATGTGGGGCCCAGTGGATAAGAGTTTGTGGAAGTGAGAAAAATGAGGAGTATAAAAGTGAAGAATGACGAAAAAAAGGTGAAGAAAAGAGAGGAGAAAAGTGATGAGTAACGTAATAGAGGAAAACCCTATAGATATAAAGCAAAAGCTATTGAGCACGAAAATTGAAGAGATAGTGTGGAAGAGAATGTTAGGTTAGGTTAGGTTAGGTTAGGTTAGGTTAGGTTAGGTTAGGTTAGTTGTGTGAGTGAGAAAATTACTCTCCTCTCCCTGTTGAACAAATTCTCTCTCCCTTTTTCAAATTCTCTTCAGACGTCTCTATTCTCTTTCTCCTTTCATCAGCTCAGGAGAGAGAAAGATCATTGGAAAGTAAGTGAGAGAGCGAGAGAGAGAAAATATAAAGTGAGTGAGGGAGAGTGAGAAAGAGAGGCAGAGAGAGAGTGAGTGAGAGTGAGAGAGTGTCTCCTTTCCCTGTAGAACAAATTCTCTCTCCCTTTTTCAAATTCTCTTCAGACGTCTCTATTCTCTTTCTCCTTTCAGCAGCTCAGGAAAGAGAGAAAGCGTTAGAAAGTAAGTAAGAAAGAGAGTAGGAAGTGAGTGAAAGATAGTGAGAAAGAGAGACAGAGAGAGAGTGAGTGAGAGTGAGAGAGTGACAGGATGTGATGAGTTTCTCCTTGGAAAACAAATTTTCTTTGCTATTCAAAGTGTGGACCAATTCGGCTCTGAATCGAACCGTCGCAGATTCAGAGTCATTCACTTGGAATATCACTGTAAATTGAATCCACTCTTGTTTCGCCCTATTTTTGAAATTAGCTGCTTCAGGGAATTTTTATCGTGGGAGGAAAATTGAGGAAAAAACGGATTGGGATACAAGTGGACTCATTTGGACGCCATTCATAAGTTTATGGTTCACCGTGTTCGGAAGAAGTAGTCTATTTTGAGGCTGATTTTTGAGAATTTTATTGAGGTTCTTTTTGGTTGTGAAAGAGAGAAACACTTTTTATTTGATTTGTTGGCCCAACGAATGTGAATGATCGATTTGAAGTGACATTCCGTTTTTCAAATGTTCCTCAATTCCAGCACTTTTCCATAGAGCACTTTGGAATCATTGAGGAGAAAAGCAAGTAAACTACTATCTATTCTTCTCTCGAATATATTCAGATGAAAAAGAGCACTTATTATCATTGGAATCATTGGGGAGAAAAGCAAGTAAACTCTCATCTATTCTCTTATCAAAATTTTTCAGATCGAAACATTTCTATTTTCATAAAATCCCTGGATCTTAATCTACGTTTCTTCCAACATTTCTTTTGAAATTGAAATTATCTTTATTCTCCTTCTTAGAAAGTACAAACAATATACAATATACATATACAAAACTAGAAGAAAGTTTCTCACATGGGGAAAGCCTGTGTGCGAGAAACAAGTTCTCTACAATTCCATATACTTAAATATACAATGATAGATATGACAATGATAAAGCACAAATCAAATCAAATTTTATTCTCACAATTTACAAATAATACAGTACAGTTACAGTACATTTATATATACCCTTACGTTATGAGAGACTCACATGTAGGCTTAAGCCTGTGTTTGTGAGGGCCTGGCGTAATTCGCTGAATTTAGAATTTCACAATTGAAGAACAGGATAATTTCGACCAATAATAAGCACTAAACCATAACATATTACCAAAACAAGAGAAACAGAGCAATAATAATTAATTATTAATTAAAAAATATATTACTTACAGACGTAAAATATTAATTAATGGTATTAGGATAATACAAGTAATTAAACCTTGAAGAGACATCTCAAATACACAATTTTTATTGTTGTTCCATATTAAACCTTGAAGAGACATCCCAAATACACAATTTTTATTGTTGTTCCATATGAGAAATGTAATTGATAGACCTATAGATTAGTAAGCATCTCTTCAAAGAATAGACGTTTTTAATTGCACATTCATTTCGAATATGGAGTATGGTGAGATTTACGTTTAAAGTCAATGGAAAAGATAAGACGGCATAGTTACCAAGTTTCATTTCCATCATCATCATCATCATCATCATCATCATCCATAGTGGATAACTGTGATTCAAGTTATCCCGGTCAATACTGGAGTTGTTGTTTTTACTTTCCTTGCCCTATTACCATATGGACTTATACCTATAGCTTGAACTAGGTATTATACTATTACCATAAGTCCTATTTTATCTGTGCCATAGGTAAGGAAAGTATTGCTTTCCGAAAAAAATTAAGGTACCCCAATTTCTAAATTTCTATACGTTTCAAGGTCCCCTGAGTCCAAAAAAGTGGTTTTTTGGTTATTGGTCTGTGTGTGTGTGTGTGTGTGTGTGTGTGTGTGTGTGTGTGTGTGTGTGTGTGTGTGTGTGTATATGAGTGTATGTGCGTCTGTGTACACGATATCGCATCTCCCAATTAACGGAAAGACTTGAAATTTGGAACGTAAGGTCCTTACACTATAAGGATCCGACACAAACAATTTCGATCAAATACAATTCAAGATGGCGGCTAAAATGGCGAAAATGTTGTAAAAACAGAGTTTTTTGCGATTTTCTCAAAAACGGCTTAAATGATTTTGATCAAATTCTTACCTGTAGAAGTCATTGATAAGCTCTATTGACTGCCACAAGTCCCATATCTGTAAAAATTTCAGGAGCACCGCTCCATCTATGCAAAGTATGATTCTAGATTCTCAATTATCAGGCTTTTTGATACAATTTAAACAAAAAAAAATAGTGGAGAAGATTCAACATGAATATCTCTACAATTAATGTTCAGTAACATTTTCAATTAAAATTGAAAATAAGCTCGAAATGCGAGAAAATAAGATTATTTAATTGCAAACTGTTGGCAACTGTTGATTCTATTAAATCATTCACTATGAAGAGATAGCAGACTTAGTGTGTCTGGAGCGCTTTTGTCCTGTCACCAGCTGTCTCAGATCTTAGAATAGTAGATTTGATATGCGCGGGAACACTAGCGTCAGTTGATCAATTTTCATAACGGCAAGGAAAGTTGTGTGAGTGCGCCACACCAGATTTTTTATTGTTGTTCCATATGAGAAATGTAATTGAAAGTCCTATAGATTAGTAAGCATCTCTTCAAAGAATAGACGTTTTTAATTGAACATTCATTTTTGTATGGTATATGGTGAGATTCACGTTTAAAGTCAATGAACAGGATAAGACGGCATAGTTGCCAAGTTTCATTTCTATCATCATCATCATCATCATCATCATCATCATCATCATCCATAATAGATAACTGTGATTCAAATTATTCCGGTCAATACTGGAGTTGTTGTTTTTTGTTATTGATGATCAATTATTATAACTCCAGTATAAATCATATTCATCAAAAAACCTATATTTTGATGTTTTTAAAATGAATTTTCATGAAATTGAGTTGAAATGTTATGGTTGTTCATTATTATAATTTGTTTATAGCCTACAAACAATTTGGAAACGTTGTGGAGTTGAAAAGGATTCAAATCTCTGCTCTGTCTAATGACAGTCAATGATTGTTAATCTAGAAACAAAAGCTTATCAAATGCTGATTCCAATACGTGAAACTCATCGTAGATATTTATCTAGTGAGCTATTTATGAAAATTTTCCTGGAGATTTGAACATATAGAATGCCAAAGCGATCGTTACTAAGTATACTATTACTATAGATCGTTACTACTCAAATATACTAGTGTGAACAGTAGACCTCGCGCTCAGTAAGTTACATTGACCTGTTGTTATATTTTCTCAAAAATTAATAGATAATTTATCAATTAAAAATGTCTAGAAAAAATCCTATATAAACATAGAGCTTTCTATCCTATATCGTACCGTGACGTGTCGTCCCGGAATGTGAGTGTGAGCGCTGTTATCAGGTTTGGCCTCAACTGTCTACAACGTTGATGGAAAGATACAATTTTCAAGATGTTCGATGTTTTTGAACGGGTAGTATTATAGTCCACTAGACAGCTGATTTATGATGAATAATACTATAGTCTGATTTTTACGGTAATATTGGCGTATGGAGGAGGCTCCTTTTTCCTTTTATATTATCCTTCAAATGCAAAATTTCCATAAACTTTGTATATACGTCGACGCGCAATTTGAATAGGAATTTCATGTAAATCTATTACCGCGTTTCGCCGTAAATGCGCAACATGAAAACATATCAACATTTAAACATTCATACATTTAAACATCAAGAGAAATGCCAAACCGTCGACTCACCAAACCCTCACTTCGCTCGATCAACTAAATTATTCTTTATTGATGAGTCAGTTGATCGTTTTTACCTAATTTTAAACATTCTACAATATTTTCAAAGTAATATGTGAATTAAACTACAGAACCATATTGATATTATCTTTACAACAAAGCCGATAGTTTTTCATTCACTTCTGAGGTGTAAATCGAATATTTTGTCTGAGAATTGAGCTTCAAAGTTGAAAGTTCATTAGCTTCGTCTTGAGCTATAATTCATTTTGTAAGTGAAAGTGATATGAGTTGAAGAGAAAGGGAAATTGATATTGGAGCATGTGGCGCAACCTAAGAGAGTTTCCCGGAACTACCTATCACCATCGCTTTATTGTTGGATTTTCACGGGGAATATTGGAACTAACCGGAACTCCGCGTAGTACTGTCATTATGCAGTACATTATTTTGTTCTATCTGAGAGATCCTGAAAAGTTATGTGGAAATTTTCAACAATGGATACAGTGTTCCCAATTCAAGAAATCAAATTGTAGACCATTGTATCTCAGTTCATTAGCTGAAACATACCAAGTAGTTTTAATATTATGAAAATAGAAAAGTTTTATAAGAGCATTTAATTAATTGATGATGAAGTTTGGAATAATTGAATTGAATTAAATTGCTGGAATGATCTTTCTAGACACTTCATTCATTTTATTGAGGACTTGGAGAGTCTCCTTGCAATCGACCATATCAACAGATGATATAATAAAGGCGGACACAGACAGCAGCAGATAGACGTATTCATACAGATGTGGGGAAAACAAACTTCTGCATGTGTAAGTGACCAGACATATGCATACAGACGGACGCCTGTGTGCGTTGCAGCACTTAGACACCATGGGAGAGATTTTACCTTCGTCTGGCCTGTTGCTCTGACAATATAAATGAATAATATTTCATTGCTTATTCATGAAGCTCTCCTTTGATTCGCACAAAACTAATTATTCTTCAGTTGAACAAGTAACTATTATAGTATTATTATTATTAACATTGTCAATTATAAAACTTTGAGAGTGTCCCCCTGAAATGTACAGAGAATATGCGAGGCGGGTTGCATTATCTGCCCCTTCATTCACAAAATAGATTACTTCACAAAGTAGAAGATTCTCTCGTCTTTTCTGTAATGACTTCTAGATGATTTCACAGAGAATCTTCTACTTTCTTCTACTTGAAAATGGAAGATTCTCTGTGAAATCATCTAGAAGTCATCACAGAGAAGAAGAGAGAATCTTTAGAACAGAGAATCTTCTACTTTGTGATAATTTTCATAACTCCATCATTCTTCACCTCGAATTTTCAATAGAACTGGAAAAGATTGATTCTCACACATCAGAGCCAGTGGAAGTGATCGGTACGGTGATCATATAATTGTCATTAGTTCAAATGGGACTATTCATACTCGTCAGACAGTGTTGAGTGAGAACAATCCAATCAGAACTTGTTAAAATTATATTTTTACTGTGATGGTCACTTTCACTGTCACTGATGATATATCATGAGAATCCAGGTTTCTAGTTATGTTGGAAAGTTGTAATGAAGAGTGGTACACTTCAAAATTTTTATCCAAACAATAAATTGAGGGTCCTGCCAAACCCGAGGATTTCTCGGCGGGTGACCAGTTACAAAGAAACGAGTTACAAAGGTGAATAAACTTAGACAAAATAAATATGACACTTCAAATATTCTAAGTATAATATGGAAGATAACAAATACAAAGTGTAGAATGAAAATGAGAAATATACATCAGATTTTGATAGAGAATTGATAAAAAAATGAAAAATAACTAAAATGTATTTGAAAGGAATGAAATAAAAAGGAAAAGGTAAATAGAGATAAAGATAATCCAGTCATCTAATTTTGGGAGTGTAGGCAACCCTCCTTGCATTATTTTTTGAGCGCTTTAAGAAGACACTCTCAATAAATGAAGGAGAATAATAATTAATGATTATGATAATACTGGCTCTAGTGGAAACTGATGATATTTAATAGCTATCAACCTCTGGACTACTTTTTTTGAAATAAGGTTGAAAGCAGTTTTGACCAAATGCCTGTTTTTTCTTCATTAGAATTATATCCGTTTCCAATAAATATATATGAGTCAAGTCAAATTTATTTTGCCATAATAAAAATAATATAATGAAAATAATAATCTCAAAACATTTCTTGATAACTCATGCAAATCCACCTTGAATTTGAAAAGAATTCAACGCCTCTCATCGGATCTGCTACCTTTCATTTCCCCGAAAAGTATAATGAGATTCCGAGGATCTCATAAGAGGATCCTTGTTCTTTGCATTTTTCTAATACAAAGTGAAGAAGAAAACGTCGATCAATATTTGAATATACACGAAACATAACTTTGTCAATCGAAATTACATACTTGGCGCTGCCTGCAAAACCAAAAGTTTCTATGAATAAAACAATAATTATTTTAAGACAATGCAGAAAACATCATCATCACAACAAATCATAATACCTACCTTGGCCGATAAATTCGCTGGTGGTGACAACCTGTCTACTGTTCTTGGAATCTGTATGCACCATTACACCAATTAATCAATCTTCTTCGATAAGTGTTTCCTTTATCTCTGTGAAAAAGTAAATTCGTATTGCTTTTGTTGGTGGGGAGTCCCCTGCGGGAAGGTCCCACCGCCTGAATATATAATTTGAGCCGTCAATGGGCCTTACGACTGTCATACTTCAGCCGGGACCGACACTTTAACGTGCCCATCCGATAACACGGGAGGGATCTGGTTAAAAAAACTTTTGGTATTGAGAGGGTTTGAACCCGGGATCTCTATGCTGCTACGCAAGCACTCTATCCACTAGACCACGGATCACTCCATTCATCTCTGTAAAACTCTGGTTTGCGCACAGGCATTTTTTGCCCATGCAGACCATTTTCTGAGGATTTATTTTGCTTAGTGTATTCATGAGGTTGTTTCTTGTTTCATTCTTTGTTGTTGTTTTATATTGAAAATGAGTACCTAAGATTTTTGCTTTGTAAATTGCATTTTTTTTTATCTTTTGTCTGTCTGTCTGTCTGAAAAATAAATTGTAATCAGTGGTTATAATCACTGGTCATTAAATGTTTCCTGGTTATAACCACCCCTCAAAGCACAAAAACATTTTCAAACCTACCACAAATTTCCCGCCTTGCGCATCAAGCAACCCAGTAGATAGTTTATTCTTCATCCGATAGATAGCAGGCGCTGTCTGCTTTCCAAACCGCGTGGGACAAATCAATAACGAAAGTCCGACAGCGGAGCACGTGGTCGCAATACTGAATAAGGTCAGTAGGTAGGCTGGGTAGGGTGGGGTTGGTTTTTTGGGGTGGTTAGGTGGTAGGGTCGGTAGGGTAATGGGAAAGGGGCGAGAGGAGATGAGTGGGAGAGGAAGAGGGGAGGAATTCCGTGTCCAAAACTGTTTTCTCCCGTTCTGGACCGTAACGATATCAGTGTATACCTCCCATTAGCTCTCTAGCTATTTTTAAATGGGTGCTTTCACTGTTCGTGCTGCCTTTCATTATAGTAACGGCCGTTTAATACGGATTGCTTATATGAAAGTCAAAAAGTTTCATTTCTACCAAAAAAGAATCATCCCTTAGCTTCGGAAATATGTTGCCTCCAATACTAGATTGAACTTCATTGCTCCATGTGTCTGCAGTTGTTGACTGATGATGTGAACAATTTTATCCTTCAGACTGCTCAGAAAGGTGTGGAAATCTTTGGCAGGCTCATCCTTGTATGCATTATTGTAGTATAGGGTCGTGAGTCGGGATTTGAATGCCTCCTCCAGGACAACAAACTCGTCCACTGAGTTTGCTGTTTGCTGACATCGTACAGCTTTGCTCATCTGGAACAATGCAAAACAATATTGTATTAGTATGGTATGCAGTATTCAACTCTATATATATATATATATATCACTATCAGCAGATGTGGGGGATGAAGGCAGTGAATCAGTATCTAGGATCGTGGGTCGGGGGATGGAGGTTCATAGGTGTTTATGTTCTAGGGATGATGGTCCGGAGCTGTATGGTGGGGTGGGGTGGTGATGGGGGGATGTGAATGGGGGTCTAGGATCTACTTTGTGATTATACGGTTTTTAGGTTAGGATGAATTACAACCATGTGAATGGAGGTCTAGGATCTACTTATGGGGATGGGTGGGGATGGGGGAGTGTGAATGGGGGTCTAGGATCTACTTTGTGATTATACGGTTTTTAGGTTAGGATGAATTACAACCATGTGAATGGAGGTCTAGGATCTACTTATGGGGATGGGTGGGGATGGGGGAGTGTGAATGGGGGTCTAGGATCTACTTTGTGATTATACGGTTTTTAGGTTAGGATGAATTACAACCATGTGAATGGAGGTCTAGGATCTACTTTATGATTATACGTTTTTTAGGTTAGGATGGATTACAACCACCAACTCGAAGAACCTAATTCATAATTAAACTTGTCATTTTTGACTATGTCATTTACTCTATGGTGTTTATGTTCTAAGGATAATGGTCTGGAGCTGTATGGGGGAATGTGAATGGAGGTCTAGGATCTACTTTGTAATTATACGTTTTTTAGGTTAGGATGGATTACAACCACCAACTCGAAGACTTTAATTCATAATTAAACTCATAACTTGTATGTATTGGAACCTAATTCATAGTTACACTAGTCATTTTTGACTATGTCATGTACACTATGTATTGGAACCCATTTCATAATTAAACTTGTCATTTTCGTAGTCTCAAACTACTTCAAAATTCTACTCTTTTGGACTTAATTGTTAAATCATGAATATAATATAAATATATATAGAACTATAAAATGGTACTTACTCTTGATGTTGATAAAGATGAAAGTGATCCAAAACCAATATACTAAAATCACACACACGTACTGGTGGTACACACACGTACTGACGGCACGACTGTCAAAGACACAATGTCCCACTCCTTGTAGAACAACTCCTTTTATACCCCAGTTGAGGATCTGGAGGGAATTTTTTACCCCCTTTTTCCCTTTTTTTCCAGATTTTATGTGTTTTTAATTTTTTTTATTTTTTTTTTATTTTTTTTTTAATTTTTTTTATTTTTTTTTTAATTTTTTTTATTTTTTATTTTTTTTTTTTTTTATTTTTTATTTTTTTTTTAATTTTTTTTATTACATACTTGGCGCTGCCTGCAAAACCAAAAGTTTCTATGAATAAAACAATAATTATTTTAAGACAATGCAGAAAACATCATCATCACAACAAATCATAATACCTACCTTGGCCGATAAATTCGCTGGTGGTGACAACCTGTCTACTGTTCTTGGAATCTGTATGCACCATTACACCAATTAATCAATCTTCTTCGATAAGTGTTTCCTTTATCTCTGTGAAAAAGTAAATTCGTATTGCTTTTGTTGGTGGGGAGTCCCTGCGGGAAGGTCCCACCGCCTGAATATATAATTTGAGCCGTCAATGGCCTAACGACTGTCATACTTCAGCCGGGACCGACACTTTAACGTGCCCATCCGATAACACGGGAGGGATCTGGTTAAAAAAACTTTTGGTATTGAGAGGGTTTGAACCCGGGATCTCTATGCTGCTACGCAAGCACTCTATCCACTAGACCACGGATCACTCCATTCATCTCTGTAAAACTCTGGTTTGCGCACAGGCATTTTTTGCCCATGCAGACCATTTTCTGAGGATTTATTTTGCTTAGTGTATTCATGAGGTTGTTTCTTGTTTCATTCTTTGTTGTTGTTTTATATTGAAAATGAGTACCTAAGATTTTTGCTTTGTAAATTGCATTTTTTTTTATCTTTTGTCTGTCTGTCTGTCTGAAAAATAAATTGTAATCAGTGGTTATAATCACTGGTCATTAAATGTTTCCTGGTTATAACCACCCCTCAAAGCACAAAAACATTTTCAAACCTACCACAAATTTCCCGCCTTGCGCATCAAGCAACCCAGTAGATAGTTTATTCTTCATCCGATAGATAGCAGGCGCTGTCTGCTTTCCAAACCGCGTGGGACAAATCAATAACGAAAGTCCGACAGCGGAGCACGTGGTCGCAATACTGAATAAGGTCAGTAGGTAGGCTGGGTAGGGTGGCGTTTTTTTTGGGGTGGTTAGGCGGTAGGGTCGGTAGGGTAATGGGAAAGGGGCGAGAGGAGATGAGTGGGAGAGGAAGAGGGGAGGAATTCCGTGTCCAAAACTGTTTTCTCCCGTTCTGGACCGTAACGATATCAGTGTATACCTCCCATTAGCTCTCTAGCTATTTTTAAATGGGTGCTTTCACTGTTCGTGCTGCCTTTCATTATAGTAACGGCCGTTTAATACGGATTGCTTATATGAAAGTCAAAAAGTTTTCATTTCTACCAAAAAAGAATCATCCCTTAGCTTCGGAAATATGTTGCCTCCAATACTAGATTGAACTTCATTGCTCCATGTGTCTGCAGTTGTTGACTGATGATGTGAACAATTTTATCCTTCAGACTGCTCAGAAAGGTGTGGAAATCTTTGGCAGGCTCATCCTTGTATGCATTATTGTAGTATAGGGTCGTGAGTCGGGATTTGAATGCCTCCTCCAGGACAACAAACTCGTCCACTGAGTTTGCTGTTTGCTGACATCGTACAGCTTTGCTCATCTGGAACAATGCAAAACATATTGTATTAGTATGGTATGCAGTATTCAACTCTATATATATATATATATATATATATATCACTATCAGCAGATGTGGGGGATGAAGGCAGTGAATCAGTATCTAGGATCGTGGGTCGGGGGATGGAGGTTCATAGGTGTTTATGTTCTAGGGATGATGGTCCGGAGCTGTATGGTGGGGTGGGGTGGTGATGGGGGGATGTGAATGGGGGTCTAGGATCTACTTTGTGATTATACGGTTTTTAGGTTAGGATGAATTACAACCATGTGAATGGAGGTCTAGGATCTACTTATGGGGATGGGTGGGGATGGGGGAGTGTGAATGGGGGTCTAGGATCTACTTTGTGATTATACGGTTTTTAGGTTAGGATGAATTACAACCATGTGAATGGAGGTCTAGGATCTACTTATGGGGATGGGTGGGGATGGGGGAGTGTGAATGGGGGTCTAGGATCTACTTTGTGATTATACGGTTTTTAGGTTAGGATGAATTACAACCATGTGAATGGAGGTCTAGGATCTACTTTATGATTATACGTTTTTTAGGTTAGGATGGATTACAACCACCAACTCGAAGAACCTAATTCATAATTAAACTTGTCATTTTGACTATGTCATTTACTCTATGGTGTTTATGTTCTAAGGATAATGGTCTGGAGCTGTATGGGGGAATGTGAATGGAGGTCTAGGATCTACTTTGTAATTATACGTTTTTTAGGTTAGGATGGATTACAACCACCAACTCGAAGACTTTAATTCATAATTAAACTCATAACTTGTATGTATTGGAACCTAATTCATAGTTACACTAGTCATTTTTGACTATGTCATGTACACTATGTATTGGAACCCATTTCATAATTAAACTTGTCATTTTCGTAGTCTCAAACTACTTCAAAATTCTACTCTTTTGGACTTAATTGTTAAATCATGAATATAATATAAATATATATAGAACTATAAAATGGTACTTACTCTTGATGTTGATAAAGATGAAAGTGATCCAAAACCAATATACTAAAATCACACACACTACTGGTGGTACACACACGTACTGACGGCACGACTGTCAAAGACACAATGTCCCACTCCTTGTAGAACAACTCCTTTTATACCCCAGTTGAGGATCTGGAGGGAATTTTTTACCCCCTTTTTTCCTTTTTTTTCCAGACTTTCAACGGTATTCTTTCAGCTGACATTCTTTGAACATGCTCTTTTCATTGATGCCGATTCTCCGTAACTCTTCAATTCATGCTGCAGATATTCAATTCTCTCCTAATATCTTCATTCCTGGAATGATCTCTTCTGTCACATCCCTTGGTTCTTCGGAGAAATCTCATCTCGGCTGCCTGCACTCTACTTTCAAGTGGCTTCATTTTCACACATGATTCACTACCATAGAGGAGAGGACTGATGAAATTTCCATCAGATAAATAACAACTATTTTAGAACCGTTTTATCCTTTGGCCCGTAGAAGTATCTCACACTCAAATCAAATTCAAATATTGTATTCACTGAAAATTTTTCCTCTTTCCTGATGCAGCTTATTAGGAATATTCTCAATTGCTCACACTCAAATTCAAATATTTACTTCCTTGAAAAGTTTTCCTTTTTCACATGAAACTTATTAAAAACCTTATCAGTAAATCCTCTTTCCACCTCGGAATATTCGCCCAGACTTACTTCTCAGATACTGGGTGATAATATTTCTCTGGCGCATTAACAACCTCACTGCTTCATCTTTTGCTCATTGGTATTCAGCAAATGTGACGACTCCGCCCTCTGAATACACCTTGATTGAGTGAAGCGCTCCTTGAAGCGCCGTGAAGCTCTACACTGACTGGTTCTGCACATTTTCAAAGCCTTTCCAAGCTGTTCCAAGCTTTTCCACGCTCTCCACAGGAAGGAAACCGTCTCTCTGACCGCATTCTCCGCTTCCATTCAAGATTTCCCAGAAATAAAATCTGGCATTACATCCCATTTGCGTTATTGGGTCATTCATTGTGCCTGCTTGGAATGCTGCTAATCCTCCAAGATGCATTTTGAGATTTGACGGAATCTCAGTGTGCTGCAACTAAGAATGAAAATTGGCGATTTTAGAATTAGTACTCCTCTTCTTTCTCTTTTTTGTCTTCTCCATCTTCTTCCTTTTGTGTCTTCGTGGTCATCGTTATTCTTGTTCGAAAAAAATATAAATGATGATGAAATGAAATAAGATAAATAAATAAAATGTTTATTTCCCAAAAAAACTAAAACTACAACATCAATTACACAAAATATTAGATAAATTACGATATTACATACAATAGTTAGTTACAAAAAATTCTTATAATGAGTCCTCTACTTGTCCAGTTTTTTCTGTGTGGAAATTGGACAATTAGTTAGTGTTTAGTAAGTCATTAGGTGGTTAGTTATTGTTTGAAATAATGTTCTCTAAGTTCTGTCTTCCTTTGTTCATCAACCAATTGTGTACTATTGTTTTGAACTTTCCAGGATGATCTATCTGTTTGAAGTTTGCAGGAAGTAGATTATATAATATTGGTGCTGAATGATTGAAATGTCTCTGGTATAAAGCCTTTCTTGCAACACTGGTCATGAGAAGATTCCTGTTTTTAGTGTTGTGGTTGTGGTTTCTGTTTTGGAATGTTGTTGGGTTCTTGTGTAATCTGCATAGTATCTCCTTGGAGTGAAGCTGTCTTGGATCCATCACGTCAAACTCATTGAATAGCTGGTCTGATGAATAGCGTGGAGGCTTCTGGTTGATGACCCTCATGATCAGCTTCTGTACCCTGAGGAGCGGTTCGATGTGCAAGAAGCTTGCACCTCCCCATCCCACAATCCTATACAGCATGAGGGACTGTGCTAGAGAGAAGTAGATAACTCTTAGACATCCCTTGTCGACCAGTGTCCTCAGAATCCTGAATCTGTAGATGGTCTTTCTCAGTCTCCCGCATAATTCATTCAGATGATGATCCCAGCGCAGAAGAGAGTCCATAGTAACTCTCAGGTATTTCTGTGACTGTTTCCGTTGTTATAAGAGTTATTCCGTTGAATAATGATACATGTAATCGATTTTTTTGGGAATCAATAATCAATCATTACTCGAAAATCTTACTCCATGACTGTCTATATGAGATTTTGTTCATAGATTTCCAGGAGGCATTCTTCTCTATAGTGTAAATCAATCCAATCTATCAGCATTATTCGAATAGAAATCATTATTTAAGCTGTCCACTAGGAAAGTCAACAATTTGAACTGAATCCCACTATGGTTAGGTCCACGTTATAATGACAGTGGATGAAGATAGAAGAATAGCGATACCGATTCTATACATTGATTAATTATATTTCTATACCGTCAAAAACATAATTGGTATCGTTGGGGACCTAGAAAAGGATAGTACCACCGGCTTTGTCGGAAGATAGACAAGGAAAGCAAAACTAAAGTTGATCAAATACTGTCATTACTATAGGAGTTAAGCTGAGAAATATATTTGTATATTTTACAATTCTGCCAAAGTTACAATATTGTTTGAAATAATGTTCTCTAAGTTCTGTCTTCCTTTGTTCATCAACCAATTGTGTACTATTGTTTTGAACTTTCCAGGATGATCTATCTGTTTGAAGTTTGCAGGAAGTAGATTATATAATATTGGTGCTGAATGATTGAAATGTCTCTGGTATAAAGCCTTTCTTGCAACACTGGTCATGAGAAGATTCCTGTTTTTAGTGTTGTGGTTGTGGTTTCTGTTTTGGAATGTTGTTGGGTTCTTGTGTAATCTGCATAGTATCTCCTTGGAGTGAAGCTGTCTTGGATCCATCACGTCAAACTCATTGAATAGCTGGTCTGATGAATAGCGTGGAGGCTTCTGGTTGATGACCCTCATGATCAGCTTCTGTACCCTGAGGAGCGGTTCGATGTGCAAGAAGCTTGCACCTCCCCATCCCACAATCCTATACAGCATGAGGGACTGTGCTAGAGAGAAGTAGATAACTCTTAGACATCCCTTGTCGACCAGTGTCCTCAGAATCCTGAATCTGTAGATGGTCTTTCTCAGTCTCCCGCATAATTCATTCAGATGATGATCCCAGCGCAGAAGAGAGTCCATAGTAACTCTCAGGTATTTCTGTGACTGTTTCCGTTGTTATAAGAGTTATTCCGTTGAATAATGATACATGTAATCGATTTTTTTGGGAATCAATAATCAATCATTACTCGAAAATCTTACTCCATGACTGTCTATATGAGATTTTGTTCATAGATTTCCAGGAGGCATTCTTCTCTATAGTGTAAATCAATCCAATCTATCAGCATTATTCGAATAGAAATCATTATTTAAGCTGTCCACTAGGAAAGTCAACAATTTGAACTGAATCCCACTATGGTTAGGTCCACGTTATAATGACAGTGGATGAAGATAGAAGAATAGCGATACCGATTCTATACATTGATTAATTATATTTCTATACCGTCAAAAACATAATTGGTATCGTTGGGGACCTAGAAAAGGATAGTACCACCGGCTTTGTCGGAAGATAGACAAGGAAAGCAAAACTAAAGTTGATCAAATACTGTCATTACTATAGGAGTTAAGCTGAGAAATATATTTGTATATTTTACAATTCTGCCAAAGTTACAATATTGCTTAAAATAAACAATCTATACAATATTTATGTTTCCTCTGGTTAGGCCTACACTTTGACATTGCGATAAGCATTTTCTCCGATCGTGTTGACACAAGGGTTCGGTTGAGTGGTTTGGGAGGGAAAAGGTAACTTTCAAATTTCCCTGGAGGGCTGCTGAGTTGAATGTATTATCAGCAAACCAGCGAACACTTTCAGACAAGTTGTTGTGTTTTCACTGGAAGAAATAGATCAATATCGTCGTAGTTGATGGATTTAGTTATGTTCTGCCAGAGAAAAAGTTATACAATATTGTTCTATTATATGGTTCAGCATATTTTCGAGGCAAGGATTGCCTCGTTTTTATAACCTCAGTTCTCGAAAAACATACAATAATGATGACTTTGATGACTACTGTGGTGATGCCCACTTCACAGTAGCATAATTCATGATAATCTGAATAATAAGTTCTGATTTTCTGGCTCTAAATTTTGTAAAATTACGTGAAAATGTTTTAATTATTAGTGATTTGAGTGTAATATTTGTGTTTTCAATCCAGTTTCTCAACTTTTAATATTCAAAATTCTTAATTTCTGTTGTTTTTGAGTGAAAAAGAACTAAATTTCAGAAAAGTGGAATCATAACCTCATTTCGGACTTTTAAATTATCATCTAAATTTGGGAGAGAAATAGTACAAGGAGTATCCTTAGTTTTTCTCTCCCTTCCAGTGCTTCTTGTAAAAATTACAGTAATAAATGGAAAAAAAAAATAATAACATCAATTAATTATCTCCATTCATTCAATGCTGTCTGTTCATTGATGAATGACCGATTGTAAAGCTGTTAAGTGAGAGCCACGTTATAATTGCAGTGGAGATTGATTGATTGATTGATTGATTGATTAGCTGCCTTTATTAAAAACCTAGGAGGGCGAAGTTAGGAGGGCCCTCTCTTACACTCAACCCTCAAAGAGAAAGATAGGCAAACAGCGTCGCCGATTGATTTGCCACTGCCTTCCATATGAAATTGCTGATACCGGTGTATGTGATGGAATATTACCTGTTTATCCTTGTGAAAAAAGAACTAATAATATTTTATTCGTCAAAGAATATACTTTTGAATGATATAACAATATTTTTCATAATCGAGTTAATCACTTCTTGTTAATTAATAATATTTTTACATAGCTGAAAAACGATCTAGCTACATTGTTGAGTTGGAAAGGGATAGCGCTATCTGTTTTGTCGGATGATAGACCAGGGTAGCAACATTATACTTCGTTTAAATTAACTTCCGACTTGGGATGGACATGCGCAGCAGAGAAGACATACAGAGGTAGGGATACAACGGCTGCTATGTTGCCGTTGTGTACCGGCCAGCGTTCTCTAATTTCCAGTGAGTATTCAAGCGATCATTTTATTTATTATTTATTTATTATAACAGTCACAAACACGATATTTGGAAAGAGAAACAGGCAATTGCCCAAAACTTCTTCAATTCCTTGATTTTGGCACATAAATAGTCCAAAGTGAGGTTAAGTTTAAAATTTCTGTTTTCACCGAAGATTAACACTCAGAGAATACGTATTCGAGATATGACTGATGAATTTAGGAAACTTAGGAAGTTTCCTCTCTGCAATCACAGACTCGACTGACTCTATTCGACAAATTGACAACTGCGCTTCCATCTATGACTCAATCCATCACTACAATTGGATGATCTCCCTTCATTTCTCTGCGCCGCAAATCCCTCCAAGTCTGAAGAAGATTTACACGAAGTATAATGTTAATCAAGTACTGTCATTATAACGTGAACTTCAATATTATAACTTCTCCATGCACGCGTATTTTCTGTGAAGTTGGAAACAAAAATTAATCCTAGAAAATGATGATATTTGAGAACTGCTGTATTTACTACATTGAGGATCATTGTTGAGATATTTCATACTTGTAACGTTTATCATATCTGTAACGAATAAAACAGGCATTCCATTACATAGAACTCGATCAACAACAGTTATTAGAGCATGAATGCAATGATCAAGAATTATTTATAACGATTCCATGCAATGATAACATTAGAGTAACTGGGTACTCCCTTAGAATTACTATCTACTTCATAAGACTTACTGGGTAATTTATTTGAATTGCATTACTGAAAACTAGAATTCACCATAGGCCTACTTCGAGAATCATTGATGCTGTGTGCGTTAAACTAAAGTTCTGCCAATAGAAGAGATCAATTCCATTGCTCTTCCTTAAAGCACTTCTTCGATTCGCTCAAAACTGAAATTTTTTTTCGAACAAGAAACTAACATCGTCAATTTTGAGACATTGAGAGTGTCCCCCGGAAACTCTCAGAGTATGTAAGGCGGGTTGCATAATCTACCCCTTCATTCACAAAACTAAAGTTTGTTTACTAATTATTGGTTTACTTTTTTTAGTTTAATAATTAGATGAGCATATAATTTACTATTAGATGATAATCATAATTCTATCACTTTCCACCTCAAACTACCAATAGAACCGGAAAAGCTGGAATCCCACACATCAGCGACAGTGTCAGTGACCATAACAGTGAACATAATTATTATTCCCATATTTTCAAATGGAACTAATCATTAGACGATGATGTATTTCAAGCTTGTATCATTGCGAGAGTAGAACAGGCATTTTATCACACAAAACTTCATCTGCTCCGTTATCAAATGAATGCAATAGGCTAGTTCAGAATACATGAAGATTTGAAGCTTCATATTTATTGACCATGATAGAATGACTCCATTGACTAATTCGAGAATAATCGTTACTGTATTTCAAGCTTGTATCATTAATTATTTTCTATGAAGAGAGTAAAATTGGAATTTAATCACACAAAACTCCATCTGCTCAGTTACCAAATGAATGCAATAATTTAGAATACATGAAGATTTCAAGCTTCATCTTCGTTGACCATGATAGAATGACTCCATTGACTAATTCGAGAATAATCGTTGATGGATTTCGAACTTGTAACATTTATTGTGTCTGGAAACAGTAAAACAGGCATTCCATTACACCGAACTCCATCAGCACAGTTACCAAACTACCGCTAACTCGCTCCGGGATAATCCGCGATTAGACTCTGTAACAATCGAGTGAATTGGGAAATTAAGACATTTCATTTGTGTCAGAAGCTCTCAAAGCCGTCTGACATCGACGAAACAGTTTCAGTCTGAGTCGTAATCGGAACGAGCAAAGTGTTCCAATTAATTTCCCGAATACAGTTCGGTAGCTTCAAACAATGACTTTTATGTGCAGCCGGTGCTGCTATCTTCAACTTTGCAATTAATAATTCTCCACAGCTTCAGACCTTGCTGATCTCCGAGAGGATTCATCAGGAAGTCTGCAGAAACTCGTTGTTCTTAGTCAGTGATATTATGCAAGTTTGATAATCAAAGTATGAAGTCGGCGTGTTGCAAAAAAGTTGTCTTGAAGAGTTGGAATGACGTAGAATATCCACATACTGCAAATAAGACTGAAGTGGGGTTAACGTTATAATGACAGTATTTGATCAACATTTATTGATGTTGTTGCATAGATAGCTTTTTATTTTCTAGCTCCACAACGTTCTAAATCGTTTATTGACAATGTAGAAATAGAATTAATTAACAAAGTAATCAATCTAAATTATGAAAAATCTGGTGTTGGGGTGTTGCGCACCCACACAACTTTCCTTGCCGTTATGAAAATTGATCACCTGACGCTAGTGTTCCCGCGCATACTAGTTTACTATTCAAAGATCTGAGCCAGCTGGTGACAGGAGAATAACGCTGGATACACACAAAATCTGCTATCTCTTCACAGTGAATGAATAAAAAGAATCAACAATTATTGCCAACAGTTTGCAATTGAATAATCACATTTTCTCAAATTTCAAGCTTATTTTCAATTTTAGGTGAAAATGTTACTGAACATTAATGGAAGAAATTTTCATGCTCAATCTTCTCCACTCATAATTTCTCATTCAAATAATATCTGAGACCTGATAATTGGAAATCTAAAATCGAACTTTGCATAGATGGGGCGGAGCTCCTGAAATTTACACTTATACACACACACACACACACACACACACACACACACACACACACACACACACACACACACACACACACACACACACACACACACACACACACACACACATACAGACCAATACCCAAAAACCACTTTTTTGGACTCGGGGGACCTTGAAACGTATAGAAATATAGAAATTGGGGTACCTTATTTTTTTCGGAAAGAAATACTTTCCTTACCTATGGTAATAGGGCAAGGAAAGTAGAAATATTACTCATTGGAAAATAATATATTCCCTTGACAGATGAATTATAGGCTCGATATATTGTTTTAAACTAGGAAGAACATTAATGTAACATAAGACATACCGGTATCAGCTATCTGCATAGAAGGCTGTGGCAAGGCAAAGGATCGGCTACGCAGTTCTCCCAACTTTATCCACTGCCATGACAACTTTGATCACGCTATGGATATCGTCAAACAATAGATTTATTAAGAATCAAGATAAGCTGTTTTTGGCAATTATAGCAATATAAATATCTGGTAAACTGAAACTAGATAGGAGCAGAGGTTTTTTATGGTAACCGCCAAGTAACGTTATAGGTGAGAACTGTGACTTATCAAGGTCAATGTCAGCCATTGGCCTAGACAAGCCCCTCCCCAATTAGCGAATCATGAAAACGTTATAAAATGACGATTCAATCATTTGATTCCGAATCGATTTTATAACGTGTGTCTGGATCGCTTATTGGAAAGAGATTGATTGATTGATTGAGTACTTTATTAATGTGGATTACAATATATACTGGCTTATACACTCTTAAACAACAGCTTACAATACAGCAAAATTATAGATGAATTTACATAATATAGACTAAGAAAATAATTATTGAACTGTATATGATATGAAAAAGCAATTTGTAATATAATAACTATAGATAATAATTATATTGTTATGCATCTACATAAATTGGCGGAGCTTTGGACATATCGATGTCCATTCTTCGGAAAGAATATTAAAAATATCCTCCCCACTAACTCTCTACCAAAAGAGAGAGTGAGAGAGATAGAGTGAGAGAGAGAGAGAGAGAGAGAGAGAAAGAGAGGCCTTGTCTACTAGGTCTCAGTGGAATCAGTTTATATGTCAAATTTAAAAAAATGCATTAGATATTACAGCTTCACTGCTTCTCAGTTCATGAGCTCGTTGTGTCGTTTCGAAAAATTGGATTCGATCTGCTAAGTTAAGCTAAGTTATTTGGTTTTGTGCCACTTTCAACCATGAAAATAAATTAGTTTTAACTACAAGTTGTGATTCAAACTTATAAATATTGTAACCGTCAGTAAAAAGCTCATGTCTAATTTAATGAATAGCTTTGGAAATAAGTTAATTATTTTGAAAGTTGATGAGGGATTAACTTGAGAAGAATATCAACGAAATCAACTAATACTGTCCATCATGACTTATTGTTCCAATTCCAAAATTCGTTTGATATTCTATGCTATCAGCACCAGATAAATCAAACGAATTTTCAAAATTCTCATCACTGAATTTGAATAACATAATTTTCGTAACGTTCTCTGAATGCAATATTAACTCTAGCAATACTAAATTGATTGTAACAACTCAATTATTCGGTAGATATCATGTTTTTCATCATCAAATTCATTTAATGATCAATTTAAATATTCATTCTCATCAAACATCTTCTCTCTTCAATATTAGTTCAACTGACTGCAATATTAACTCTTAAAATACTAAATGGATTGTAACAACTCAATTATTCGTTAGTTATTATGTTTCTCATCATTAAATCTATTGAATGATCTTTTCGAATATCTATTCTCATCAAACATCATCTCTCTCCAATATTAGTTAAATCTATATTGGAAAAAACACTGTTATAGCTTCTTTGTATACAACATGTGTTACAACGTGAATATATTCAATATAAAATTTTAAGGATAATTCCTATTAGGGAAATTGAACGATTTTTATACAGAACGATGAATTTATTGCTACAATTCCAAAATTTGTTTGTTATTCTGTGCTATAAGCACCATATGAATCACTATGAATATTAACTATAAAAATACTAAATATATTGTAACAACTCAATTATTCGTTAGTTATTATGTTTCTCATCATTAAATTCATCACAATATGAATATTAACTATAAAAATACTAAATATATTGTAACAACTCAATTATTCATTAGTTATGTTTCTCATCATGAAATTTATTGAATGATCATTTCGAATATTTAATCTCATCAAACATCATCTCTCTCCAATATTTATTATCTCTCTCCAATCAATATTTCATTCATTCCACAATCACAATATCAGATTCGGAGAGAATCAACAGGATGAACCCAAAACTGGTTCTCTTCCTAATTTTGATAAGAATAGTCCAAATGAGGTTATGTAAACAATTTTATGAAAATCACAAGAATTTACAGTCCAAAGATACATTATACTAGAAATGTTGTATATTGGAAACAATACTGTAATAACTTCTTTATAAACAACGTGTGTTACAACTGGAATATATTTAAGATAATTATTTTAAGATAATTCCTATTAGGGAAATTGAACGATTTCTCCACAGAATGTTAGATCATCAAATAATATCTGGTTCAAATATTGCTCGCAATAATATCGAACAATGAATTTTCACAGCTACACTTTCAATATTCCTTTGATGCTCTGTGTTCAGCATCAAATATTTCAAACGATGAGCTCGGTTAATCCCTGGAGCTGTGTATGCGGTCGCAAGTATATCCACAAAGCTTGCATTAATCCGCAAATTAGCTGCGCTCTGCGCTTCAGCCTCGTGGAGTCGAATAAAAGAACCATAATTTGGACACTAGCGCTGTGAAACGAATACCCCAGAACTATTTGCCAGTGCTGGAACACAATAGGCCATAAGTTGCCTGGAAGCGCTTTTTTAATATCTTGCCAACATTTGGTGAGCCTGATAAGCCTCGCAAACGTTTCAAAGAGAATGAATTTTCTCAAAGAACTTTATTATTCCTTGTTGCTTTTCTTTACGTTGTGGTTACAGTGTCAGTTTGGTTCTTCTATCATTCTCTTTCTTTACACATCTTTCGAGAATTCTCGAAAAAGAAGAAAAATCAAATTATATTTTCAAATGTATTCCCACTAAACACCATCTCTGTTCAATATTATAAAAATATATAGGAAAAAATAATTACGAAAAAATAATATTGAATTCTCTACGAAAGAGTAATATTGAAGAGAGCTACAAAACAGTTGAGTGCAAAGAACAGTTGATTGAACAAGTAATATTGAAGAGAGATGGTAATAGGTGGGAAAACATTTGAAAATATAATTCGATTTTTCTTCTTTTTTCATATTCCAGTTGTATACAAAGAAGCTACAGAACAGTTGAATGCAAAGAACAGTTAATTAGACAAGTAATATTGAAGAGAGATGGTGTTTGGTGGGAATACATTATTTGAAAATATAATTTGATGTTTCTTCATTTTTCCATCATTCGAGAATTTGTGATCATATTTTCATTTGTTTTCTGAATGAAGATTATTATTCAATATTAACAATATTTTCATCGAATAATAATATTGCATTGATGTCATCTTCATGACTTTTGTTTATCCACTTTTCGCATTTATTGATCTGTCCTTTATTTGATTATTGATATTTATTGAAATTTTGATACAATAGAGTCAAAATGTGTAATTTCTATGTCATGCTTTATTAATATTCACATCTAATAAGCTCATTAATCTATTAATATCTTGAGAATTGTTCTAGCTATCTCTAATTCATATTAAATCTAACACGGTTATTGATTTGTTAATATCGTGAAAAGTGTCAAATCTTAGAAAGTATTCTTCATAAATTAATTGACGAACTGAATTTCTTGCAGGATGTAAGAATATTTTATTCAATATCCCTTTAGGATGTAATGGGTGGAATATGAGGCTACATTACTGTCCTTTGTTTATAAGAAAGATTGATTACATTCATAATAAAGAAACTAATAATATTGCTGCTCTCCATCTAGATGGAAACGTGATGTTTATTACACATTCAAAGACTAGATTAGAATTCGGTTGATTAATGATTTATTGGGTCGCCGCCAACCTCTCTACCCGACAACTAGTCTCCTCACTATTTTGATCACAGGGGTCAGTAAATCCCCTAGCAAAATATTATAAAAATGATTCATTTATTCTCCAGTTTGGGAAAAGTTCAACAAAACGCGATTATCGTATCTAAGCAGATGGAATCTATCGTGAAATGAGGTAGAAGAGTATTGGAATCTATTTGAATGGAAATTCTATAAGTGCATGATTTTATATTTTGATTAGTTTTTAGTAGTTGATTCTAGTTATTAGGAAGCTGAAGGGTGAATAATTGGAACTTTATCAAGTATTTGATTAATTCCTCCCAGAATTTTAATATTTTTTTTTTCACTTTTTGTGTAGTTGAGAAGTTGATATTGTGGTAATTATTCATATTGAATGAAAAAGACTAAGATATTGTCAAAAAACCACTGATTTATTGAAATTAGAAAGACCGGTTTCGGTTATTACACCATTGTCAATCTCTGATAAACTAAAACTAAATACAAGAGCAGCAGAATTTATACTAGTAGGCGAGTACTGCTATTGGTCGAGGGCATGAACGCCTGCCATTGGCCTAGCTAGACAGTCTCCTCCCCCTCAACGGTGTGACAAAATGGCGGCTTAAGCAACATAATCGCCATTATAATAAAATTCACTTTTTAGTACAAAATAAGAACCAAGAAAACAATAATGTGAAAGATAATAAAACAAATATGTAAATGGAAAAACTATTGACTAATGTATGCTTACATGTTTATGATAAAACTAAATTCGTAGTGTTGTACTGGTTGAAATGAATCTGGTCATTTAAACTATACTGGGGATTTTCCTTAATTACTCTTGTTATTTCTAAAGCCTCTAGAATATTCAAAGATCTGCCTTTGTTATTAACATGCAGAAACTCAACATTCTTCTTAACTGTGAACTTGTGATTATTTGTTATCAAATGTTATGCAATAAGATATAATAATTCTGTTCCAGAATTTTAATAACTGTTCCAAATAGATTTTTGATTTGAGAGGAGGATTATTGTAATATATATGAATCTCTTTGTCAATTCTGAGAAGCGTCTTTGAGAAGGAAACTGGGGATTATTGTATTAGAAGCAATAAGATACAATTAAATTCTCTGTGAACTCCCAGAAGCTTCCCAACTGGAAACTATTGTAGCCAAACAGATGGAATGAAATTATTTTTAATTGTTGAGAAAAAGTTCAACAAAACGCGATTATCGTATCTAAGCAGATGGAATTTATTGTGAAATGAGGTAGAAGAGTATTGGAATCTATTTGAATGGAAAAACTGTATGCTTTGATAGGTCAACTGGAAATTTTCCCGCGGTGTGGATAAGATATAGAGAAGTGTTGCTTGTTTCAAATGTAATTAAGCAGCTATCTTTGTTATTTAATTCGAATCATGCATGTTTACTGGGGCAATGATCGGACGAGAATGAACAAAGAATGTCTCTTTCCCGAATTGCAATGAATAGTTCCAGCTTAAAGTATAATACCGTTGAATTGAGAAATTTTTCTTGATTCAAATGCATTAAAGCAGCTACCTTTGTTATTTAATTCATGCATGTTCATCGAGGCAATGATTGGACGAGAATGAAGAAATAATGTCTCTTACCCGAATTGCGATAAGTAGTTCCAACTCAAATCAGATACCGTTGAATTGAGAATTATTTTATCATAAGAATCATTATAATTCCCATTGAAAAATTAGATACTATTCATGTTTTCGAATCATATTTCATAGGCCTATTTATAATCTGACATCACATTCCCTGTTCTTTGATAGAAAAAGAATATAATCATTGAGGAAGAGAATTCTAGTCTCTCGAGTTGAGCAAACGTCGCGAACATCATCAGTGTTATTTTTCTCAACAAAACAACATGCAAATAATTCTTCAAATCAGTTATCGAGATGTAGTGAATTCTTTTGAGCAAACTAATGATCGGATAATCATGCATTATTATTATTATTAATTATTATTTATTATCATTTTTTATTCTTTTTCTTTACAATACTCTATGTTTGAACCAAACTCTTCAGTTAATACAATTTATTTATTTAATAAATTCATTCACTTATTAATTCAATGTTATTCTTCATTATCAAATCTTAAGCATCAAGTGGTTGAGAAACTAGTGAAGTATCAGCTGTTAAAGTATACAACATTGAAGTATAATAATTACCACAAACTATCAAGAAGTTGAGAATAATAGTATCAGTTGTTACAAAATTATCTAGTAAACTGTGATCTTGAACCTCCACCAACGGGGAGCACAATAACGTGTGTGGATGGAGCCATATAATTGGCGGTTGGTTCATCATTCAAGGTTACAGACTGTCATTGGCCGAGACAAGACACACCTACAGTGGGCGGAGCATTCTAGCTACAGCCATCAGACATTGTTTATATTCGCTCAATACACATTACACATGAGAAAAAAACATTTACAATATGGGAGAAAGTCCTTTACATACTTGGATTAATTTCTTTAAATTATCGTAAAGCATTCCACTATAGAGTTTATGTGTGGAAAATCAGTTTTCAACTTGTTTTATAACTTGTGACAATAATTGTGACTCATGTTTGTTGTTTGAATGCTTTGAAAACATTTTGTTTGGATCAATTGTTTGAATACAATGAACTGTAAAACTGGAACCTGGAATGCATCACATCTATAGCACATATTGATAGTCATATATGGTGAGGAGTGTTAACTGGGAATAACCTATACAGCTGCTACCTGATGTTCGAGCTTTTAGTAAACTATGTTTTGTAGCAACCGGAACTAGAATCTCAATTAATGAGTGATTGTGCCAATTCTGAGTCACATCAATGGTCTATATTTTATGACAATTCAAAATTTCATAAGAGCAGAAGGTACATTCAATCAATTTCAATACAATTGTTAAGAATAGACTCCCAGCTTGGATGGTAAGTTAGCCTAGTTGCCTATAAATACCACGATATTACTTCCATCGCAGTACAGAAAAACCAACTATTGACCGAGCGAAGTGAGGTTTATTATATTTTTTCTATTTTCGACTGAATCTCAAGCCACTAATTATAGCCGACTGATAACTCGTTGCCATCGCTCAAACTACTTAGTTTTGCTGGTAACGCCAATGATAATATTATAATCGATTTTCAAATTTATTTATTTATTTATTTATTTATTTATTTATTTATTTATTTATTTATTTATTTATTTATTTATTTATTTATTTATTTATTTATTTATTTATTAGAAGAGTCACAAACACGATATTTGGAAAGAGAAACAGGCAATTGCCCAAAACTTCTTCAATTCCTTGATTTTGGCACATAAATAGTCCAAAGTGAGGTTAAGATTAAAATTTCTGTTTTCACCAAAGATTAACACTCAGAGAAAATATTTTAAATATTTTTATTTTATTTATATGGAAAATATTTTAATTTTAAGTTTTTGCAATGTATTGTATATGAAAATTTTCATATTTTTCACATTTGTAAAGTTTGTTTAATGATTTTGGCAATAAATATTTCTTTCTTTCTTTCTAAGATTCAAGTCGACGGTTAGCATTTCTCTTAATGTTAAAATGTTTTTATGTTGCGCATATACGGCGAAACGCGGTAATAGATTTTCATGAAATTTGACAGGTATGTTCCTTTTTAAATTGCACGTCGTCGTATATACAAGGTTTTTGGAAATTTTGCATTTCAAGGATAATATAAAAGGAAAAAGGAGCCTCCTTCATACGCCAATATTATCGTAAAAATCAGACTATAGAATATTATTCATCATAAATCAGCTGTCTAGTGGACTATAATACTACCCGTTCAAAAACATCGAACATCTTGAAAATTGTATCTTTCCATCAACGTTGTAGACAGTTGCAGCCAGACCTGATAACAGCGCTCACACTCACATTCCGGGACGACACGTCACGGTACGATTTAGGACAGAAAGCTCTATGTTTATTTAGGATTTTCTAGACATTTTTAACTGATAAATTATTTATTAATTTTTGAGAAATCATGACAACAGGTCAATGTAACTCACTGAGCGCGAGATCTACTGTTCACAGAACTACTAGTAATTATTATTCAATAGGGAATTGGTTCGCCAGTATCAATATCAGTTCCACATATTGCTATGAAGGTTTATTATACAAAATTCAATATGCAGTACAGTGCTGCAATAATTATTCGACTAACACGGAAATGAACCAGTGATGCAAATGCAGTTTCGGGTTTGATATAACCTTTTCAATTACAGCTATTTTTTTCAAATTTTTTGTCATTGAAGGATGGTGACCAAGTGTTCGGGTACGGGTACGGGATGATATAACAAATGGTTATTTTTTGAATTGGGAGTGAATCACGGACGTGTGCTATCCACCCCAATTGATTGGAGTTTTTACACTCACTGAAAAAACATCAATCAGCCACTGTTTAAAGTTAGATTCACTATAAACTGTCAGAAAAACTCATAAATGACATCAAAACTTCATAATTAACCAATGCTGACTTTTCTGAGTGATTCTCACAATAAATTGAAGTGATACATAACCTAGCTACATTTGGACTTTTGTATAAATTAGAATTGGAACCGTTTTGGGCTTATAAGCCTGTGGTACTTCTCTGTAAGTTGTGTAATTCTGAATGATTGAATAAATGATAGAATGAATCTCATACTGTAGACCAATCTGATTGTGAACCAGATCTGATTGGAAATCCCAAGTATTTGAGTTTCCACATGTTAAGTGGCAAGAAGTCTTTAGTTTGAAAATCACTTTTCATTATAGCACAGATCTCTGTTTAGTTAGTCTATGATTATAGTTTTCATGTAATTGGAGTAGCGGGAGAGTCCTGTTATTTGTCTGATAATAGTTTGAATTCAAATTGCATTTTGATAATTAGATTCCTTCACTCGTTATAATAGTCGATAGTTTTTCATCATCACATATTCCAATTTCATGATTGTACAGTTTGCAGTTTGGTTGTTGATCTATTGCACATTGGAATCAATTCTCTTCGAATGATGGAAGAGTGCACTTATGCGATGGTTTTTCCAATTGATGCTTTTATAATAGTACAGTTTGCAATTTGGTTCTTGGTCTATTGTACATTGAAATCAATTCTCGTTGAATGATGGAAGATTGCACTTATGCAATGGTTTTTCCAATTAATTGCTCTGGTTTTGTACCAATTCTTGGAATGGTTCGTTACTATTCATCTCCATTAGAAATTCCAATATCTGAATGAATTCAATAATTGGTTGGGATTCTAGTATTCGACTACTCCAATCCAATAGACGTATGAAAGGCAATATAGAACTCACCAAGTAGGTCATTATATATGAAGTATAATTGATTATTATGTACTAAATATATCAAATCAAATATATACTAATTTGTGATAAATTATATGGAATATATACTGAACTAGCCGTCAGGCTCGCTTCGCTCGCCATATCCGTCTAGCCAGGGGGCTCCATCCCCTGGACCCCCGACTGGATCGTCCAAAAATGAGATCAGCGGGCTCGCTTCGCTCGCCTGCATGTAGACCTCAGCGGAACCTCTGTACCGAATTCTGGATCCCCGACTGGATTGTCCAAAAATGAGATCAGCGGGCTCGCTTCGCTCGCCTGCATGTAGACCTCAGCGGAACCTCTGAACCGAATTTGAACGTATTATGTCGATTTGATCTCGAAAAACACCTGTTACTCTATCGGCGTATCTTTGGCGAACAAAATTCTTCCACCCAAGCTAAACCTGTATACTGAATTTTTTAAAATATATTTCTATCAATTTTTGAAAAAGGTGGGGAAACACAGAAAAGCTGAGAAAACGCTAATTTTGGCTAATTGGATTTGGAAATTGGTATTTAGGAGGTCCTGGATAAATGCATTTCAATCTTTCACTTGGTGCGAACCTAACAAAGTCAACTCAACTTAATGCCAACCTGACAAAATGTTTAATTTAGTTACCAGAACAACTGTTTCGAAGAGGTACTCTCTCCAAATTATATTTCTATATTAACATATGGTAGGGACATTTCAATAATTATGATTTCAAGATATTGGAATAAGAAGAATATACATGCTGAAAGAACTTTAAACCCTCAAAAACCACCCTTAGGGCCGTTTGCACAGTCAAAGGTGAAACTGAATTTAATCAGCTGTTGGCTTAAACTCAAAATGAAACACATAATAACAAACGATACTTGATACGGATTTAATCCAGCTTAGAATGAAATTTAGTTTAAAATTTCGCTGTGCAAACGGCCTTTTGAGTTAGAATATCGCCAAAAGATTTCTTAGTGCGCCTCTAAAGGGCCAACTGAACATACCTACCAAATTGGAACGTTTTTGGTCCGGTAGATTTTTGGTTCTGCGAGTGAGTGAGTCAGTCAGTCAGTGAGTGAGTGCCATTTCGCTTTTAAATATATAGATAGAAGAAAGATAGATAGATATATTGAGTAGCTATGAGGCTACTCACAAAGTGGCATTCATAACCATAGAACTTGCGATGTACGTGTAGATTCCATGAATAATATTTATATATAATTTATTATATTATATATTCATGGATAATGACTTTCTTGTAGATTCTTGAGAACTGTGAATTATGAGTTATAATCTAATTCTCCCAATTCTCCTAAATACCAAAATGATAATTTGTGTTCTACAAATACTTGAAACCTAGGAATAGGTAGATATTTAAAACTGGAATGTTATTATAGTTGATTACTATAAATGGTATTTTTTAGTACGTGAGAAATGTAGTATTGGATGAATTTCATAAAAAATTCATTATTTTTGTAGTTGAACTGTTATTGCACGTTTATAAAATATGTATAGGTATATATATTATACTGGAGTGCTATGATTGATAAATATGGAATTGTTATTACATAAAAATGTAAAGATAGATATTTTATTTTAAAATTTCAAATTTTTCGAATGTGATAGATCTATTCTTTCGTATATCAGGAACATATATACTTACTAAATTACTCTTACTTGTGATATGTATTTAAAGCATGATTTGAGACATACCAGTAATGTGATATCATAGAATGTAATGACTGTATTCAACTCAACTCGTTTGTATTAGCATATGTGCTTGAAACAAATAAATTTATTTATTTATTTTATTTATTTATTTACTTGAAATCTCAATGCTTTTGGACTCATTTTCTATAACTTTGTCAACAAGGGATTTATCGTCTTATTTTCTCCATTGACCCCTCATTCAAGAACTGTCCCTCTCAGCCTGTAGACTGGAGAATGTTCATATTATTTTGTTGTCGATACAGTACTGCCTATCAGTTCTCCCAGATTTAGAAAATTCCGGAGAGTGGGGTTTCAAGACTTGGCCTCTTCAGCCTGTATATTGGAGAATGTTTACATTGTAGTCAATACAGTACTTCCAATCGCTACTTCTGAGAAACTCCGCAAAGTTGGGTCGCTACCATTGTTTTTATAGCTGGGAAAAACTGAGAGGTCTGCCCTTCTAGGCTCTCACTGTGTAAGTAACCAATATTTATTCGAGTCTTTAGGGCCACGCAGCTATTCGGCGAGATTTGAATTTCAAAGTAGATGCTGAGAAGCGTCTACGATAGGGATATCAATGGTGATGCGCTCTCCATTCTGAATCATCTCAAAGAATATTGAGATGGAACCGGGTGGAAGACCGCATTCGAAGGAGTTTCTGGAACGAATGAAATCCATTTAAAATGTCAGCTTTAGTTGAATGGGAACCGGGTGAGACCGCATTAGTTGAATGGGAAACGGTTGAGACCGCATTAGTTGAATGGGAAACGGTTGAGACCGCATTAGTTGAATGGGAAACGGTTGAGACCGCATTAGTTGAATGGGAAACGGTTGAGACCGCATTAGTTGAATGGGAAACGGTTGAGACCGCATTAGTTGAATGGGAAACGGTTGAGACCGCATTAGTTGAATGGGAAACGGTTGAGACCGCATTAGTTGAATGGGAAACGGTTGAGACCGCATTAGTTGAATGGGAAACGGTTGAGACCGCATTAGTTGAATTTCTTGTGAGGTTTTGGTTGCAGATTAGGAGCTGTTCACTAGTTAAATTGAATTAAAACTGTCAGCATTCCTTATTAATATCACCAACGCTCCCCATTTTTACAATGGTGTCAGTCTTGAGTGAATCTTTCTAGAGAAACCCAACTCATGATTTAATTAGTCTATGTTTTGCATAGAAAACGAACTGATTCACCCAAAAGGTCTTGGATTTAACAATCCACTGAAGAAACGTTTTCATCATAGGCTCAACTGGAATATTCTTAAAAGTAAAATATAATGGTGATGATTTCTTGATCCATTCCGAGCTGCTTTGTATGAAAACACTTTTTTATGTTTTTGAACATGACATGCAGTCAATTATTAAGTAAATAATTGGAAACTTTTACTTACTGACTGAAGCACTTTCGATCGTCTAGCGATCATTTTCAACTGTTGAAAAAAATGATCGCTAGACGATCGAGAGTACTCCAGTCAGTAAGTAGAAGTTTCTAATTATTTACTTAATAATTGACTGAATATGGTGTTCAAATACATAAGAAAGTGTGTTAAAATATAATCTTCGTCTATCAATACGTGGGGAGGCTACAATCCTTCAAACACCTCACACTGGTTATGCCTATGATTTTCAGATTGCTGTTTTTTGATGGTTTGAAATAGAAAGTATAAAATAAAGTTGACGTTCTACTCGATTATATTGATAGAGGTCCTTCACTTATTTATGAAAGTGGTGAGGATCATAAATTTCTAGAATTAACAGGATAATTTATTTTCAAATGGGACAGATTCAAATTAAGAAGTTTCTAGAGTAGGCTACCACATTTTTGAGTGAATTAATCTATCTCAGCCTTCCGAGTTTTAAAATCACAGCTTCAAATCATTCTGGAACAGCTGTTATCTGTTTCGGTTTTTGAAAACCCTTGATTTTTTTCAAAATTGTAGGTCTCGCAATCAGTCATACATGATGAATGAGAATAGGATATGAAATCATACAATTTGAATTAGAAATGAGACAGTTTTGGGCTCCAGTATGTTGTATCATTTCACTCTTCAGATTACATTTTTTATTGGTATAACTTTCTTTAGTTGAGGGTTAAGTGTAAGAGAGGGCCGACTGCGCCCTAACTTCGCCCTCCCAGGTATAAAATAAAGGCAGTCATTCTATTCTATTCTATCCTATATTACTTGCTTTCTGAAGAGATAAAATTAGCAGTGAGGTATTTCAATTGGATCCGAGAAGTTTAACCCCTCAACTGTTGGTTGATAGTTTTTGATTCAATATAAGGTAGTTTTGGACTTAAGTCTGTTGTATCATCTCACCTCTCATCTGTATGATAATCACTTTCTATCTACCTTGTTCTCTATCAGCAGCAATCTCACTCCAGCACAAGTAGCTCTAACATCTTTCCATCTCACTCCCGCACAAGTACCTCGAACATCTTTCCATCTCACTAAGGGAGAAGCCGCTTCAAGCACAGCTGATCATGATGACAGAACTTCCGATCCTGAGAAGAATCTGCTCACAGCTGATCCGGGACCAAACCATGACCCGCATCTTGTGAAGAGCACGCGTGTAAGTGACAAAGGGGCGGCTGAGGGAGGGGTGGCACTGATCGATGCTAGCTGGGGGCGGGAGTTGTGTTCTGTTGCTGCCTCTGGAGGCGGCAGCCGTGGGAGATCAGTTGGTTGCGCGACGTCTCGACGAACGTTTGGATGTATATGTCGCCCCTGTGACCTGCTACTCTCTCAACTCTCTCTCTCTCTCTTTCCTACACTCTCTGTCTATCTGTTTCATCTCCTAAAATTGTTGTAATTGTCTGTCCTGTGTGTGTGTGTGTGTTTTCTCGTGCTACTACGCCCTGCTTGGGATATCGGTAACCTTTGCACTTTCACAAGTTTTCGATTTTTAAAAATTTCAATTTCAATTATTTCTGTTTCAAATTCGATTCATTTTCACAAGCTCTTGATTCTTCCAAATCATAATATCTATCCTATTTTAAACCAATTTTATGCAATTTTGAAAACGATTCCATAATCTATGAGTTCCAATCGTCAAGTAGCATACCCAGGTTTCTCTTCTCATCCAACCTCTATCTCGTCTGTTTCACTCTTGCATGCTTATCATCTACTTCTTCAATTATTATTCATACTAAGCTCGTGAACCAATTCATGAATAATCCATAACTTCTTAATAATCAATGAAATCAGTTATAATAATCCATCATATCTAGAAATTCAGTAATAACTTATGTATAATCAATAACTCAAGAATGATAACTATAGAATTATTATCCATACTAAGCTCGTGAACCAATTTAAGAATAATCCATAACTTCTTAATAATCAATGAAATCAGTTATAATAATCCATCATATCTAGGAATTCAGTAATAACTGATAATCAATAACTCCAGTATGATAACTGTTGAATCATATCTAAAGAATATCAGTTATAGAGAATATATTTTTTTCAGATTGTAGTGTTCCTACAATAATCATTATTATCAATCCCAATCTTCTCATTCATTCAAGCAATCGAGTCATGAGTTTCTCTTGCATGGTTCACATGTGTGTCTCTCTTACTCCTTACTGAAATCAAAAATGTTATCTAACTGAGAACTGACAAATTCCAAAAATACATGATGTTAGCATGAGTCCTCAACTAACCCAACAAAAAATTAACTTTTCTATAATATGTCAAAGTATCTCAGATCTATGAAATAATTCCATTTTACAAGTATTCTGGTTCAGAACTCGAAAACTTTGAATTTTGATTCTTGATTGATCTTTTTACTGAAACAATTTTATGATATGAAACGATTCCATTTTTACAAGTATTATGGTTCAGAACTTGAAAACTCTGAATTTTGAATATTGATTGATCTTTTCACTCGAATTCATTTCGAAAATGTATAATATATAATCATTGAATAACCAATCATATAGTTAGTCTCTTACTATTCCATTAGAGCATCTTTTCTATCATCTCATCCATCTTTTCCTCACAAATGTACTTTGTCTTTGCCTTGTTCCACCCATCAATATAAAGTTTCAAATTATCATGAAGAAGAATATGAAATGAAAAAAATGGAGAACATGATACAGAAATTATCATGAGAGCAGCTATAAATCTGGCTCATTGCTGATGCAATCATGCTACGTACATGCACAAAATGTGATCAATAGGATGGGATGACGCCCATCTTTTGAACGTTCCACAAATATCATGCCACATTCCATGTTTTTCCCGATTCTTCTAAGAGGTTTTGTCAAAAATAAGATATAAAAAAAAATATGAGTTTGACTAATAAAAAATGACGGAATTCATGCCAAACTAGAGTTAGCTCTCTATATTCCACAAGTATTTCAGCTATTCAATCATTACCCAGCAAAATTGAAAGTTCAATCAAGCTTTAAATTCTTGTTTCATTCCAATGTTTTTGGAAGATGCTCCCCGGAAAATCAACTGTGCAGGAATATTTTCAAATTCTCATTCAAGTTTTTGAAAGATCATCAACAATAAATTCTACCCACGATCATTCATGATTTATTCATACTTGCTATTTGCATTACTGCAGAATTATCAGAATTTTGGAGAAAAATAACAGGCTTTCTGCCCAAAACTGATGCTCAAGCTGCGTTTACACCAAAGCTATTAACAAAATGTTAATAACTCAATCCTTATAGATTCTATTAGATTGAACATAGATTATCATACACATGATGAACATATGTGTTTGTCAAGTTCCGTTCAATCTAATAGAATTCACAATTACAGCTATTCAGCTATTGCACAGGAAAACTGAATGTTGAGGAATTTCCAAACTCTTGTTTTATTCAATTTTTTTTGGAAGATGAGGATTAAGTTATTAACATTTTGTTAATAACCTTGGTGTAAACGCAGATATAATCTTTTCAACTCAAATTGATTTTGAAGTTGGGGTATAAATCAATAGTTTACTAAAGATTCAATATCTTAGTAATAACAAGCGTTGTAAATAATTCTGACTTGATATAGAACATCAAAGGGAATATTTAATCACCAAAAACAATATAATGATAATGGGCGAAATAAGAATATGGAATTCCACTCCTGGAATGGAATAGTGTTATCCTTTTTTCATTTTGAGCTTCGTTTGTTTGCCAATCCAAAAACTCGTAGTTCAATAGTGAGAGATCGGAGGAATACCTCATTGAGGCTTATCCGCAGTTTGAATAAACTTTTTTTTTCAATTCATTTCTCATGATTCAAAAAGAAAAAAAAGCGAGTTTTTGAATTTAATGAAATCGTTTTCCAATATTTCTCAAACTATCATTGCACGATATAAAACCAGCAAAAGGATTGAAAACATTACTGGTTTCATTTTCCATGATAAGCTGCCATACAATTCAATTTCCGTTTATTGCATTCAGACATGCAATAGTCATTATTTGCCTAGACACATTATCACTATCAATCTATCAATCACTCATTCCACTAATAATAATGAAATGTTTGCTTGCCAGTCGATGAAGGGAGGAGTTGGGCTATCAATACTCATTATCAGAGAGTATATTATTTGTTATCTTTTTGAAATCACTAATATAATCGATATCAATACTCATGCTAAGAGTATTATTTTCTATCTTTTTGCCTTTTCCAATCACTGAAATTATACATTTGTGAAGGGTATGATAGTTTGTTTTGGAATCTCAACATTCAAATATTGAAGGGATCTTATTGAGAATACTCGATACTTCCCGATCCCCGCAGATGATAAAAAATGGAGTATTCCACTAATAAATCTTATTGTTTAGAAATATGATTCAAACCCATGCAAAGAAAATTCGAATTCAATTCAATTTTTAATAATGAGATATAGCTGAAGCAAGAAATCCTAATGATAGAATCCTCCTTCATTTCAAACAAATGATGTCAATCAACCAATCAATTAATGCAATATTCTAATTTCGTCTAATAACCATAATGAAATCTGGTGATTTCAGTATTGATATCTTAATCCATAGAATAGATTCCAATCACTGGGAAAATCTGTTCAAAAATCCAATTACTAATAAATTAATCGTTTTTGATTTGTTTTTTTAGAAATAATTGAATAGATAACTTGAACGATTCCGATCAGAAAATAGATTGAATTATTCATAGCAATTAGAGCAAGTCAGCCAATTTTCTATCATTCATTGATTCAAGGCTCGCTTCTTCTTCCAACTGAGTTTCAATTTAATTTATTTCCACAAGAAATATTGTACAATATAGTTGAGTTATCATAAAATAACAAATATAATCCAGCTCCTATCACGTTTTAATTTCAAGTAATTTATAGGCCTACAAGATGCCAAGAAACTATCAGTAATTCTTCCTTTGAACTATTCAAAGAATCTCATCATCTTGAACCTATACAGTATAAGCATAGTTCAACTTTATTCCTCTTTACACGCTTGATTCATTTTGTAATATATATATAGTTTTCCTACTCTATAATCATTATTCCCCATCCATATTATTCCCCAATCATTATCAATTTCTATGGTAGTTGCTAGTAGTCCATCATTCATCATCCCATAATTCATCGTCATTCATCTAACGCCTATTCAAATCTCAAAACACAAAATCAAGTGCTTGATATTCCAAATTTTCCTTCAGTTGACTTTGTATAAAAAATTCAACACCATAGTATTTATCATGTGAGGGAATTCAGTATCAGTGACAGTTATGTGATCATCATCCATAAAGAATGTAAACAACCTTATCGAATTAGACTATCTATTTAATTGAATTTCAATTGCTTGAATTCTACTTAAACTTTGATAAAAACGTGGACAGTGATTTGATGTGAAACAAGCATGGTTTCAAAAATGCCAATCGGTAGCACGTTTGATTGCGGTTAGTAAGAATAGAAATATAATCATACACAAATAATCAAGATGGCAGTGAAAAGAGGTAGACTTGTATCCTACAAAACTTCGACTTTCCATTGTTCTCGTATTTAAGTGTTGGTACTTCAAGTTGATTATTGGTGTGAGTTTGAGAGAATTTGAAAAACCATCCAGTTATCCAGGAATAATAGTATCCAGTAATAAATGATGAACAAATTAACCGATGAGAAGACGTTAATATTCTCAACAATCTTTGTTTATACTCCCAGTGTTTGAGTTTTTGCGCTCCTTATTAAAGAAACTTCGAAAAATCTCTAAAATCATCTAGTTCTCAATACCGGTAATGATGAAATTAGATTGTGACAAAACGTTTTACAGTACTTATATTTTTGACTGAGTCGGATTCTACCAGTGTTTACTACTATCTACTGTCGAATACTAATTTTAATTTGTAGCTACCGATTGTAGAAACTTTTTAAGATCTCCAAAATCACCCAGTAAAAGATAATGACGGAGTTGGATTGTGGCAAGACAAGTACTTATATTCTCAAGTTAATCGGTTACTACAAGTGTTTAAATTTGAGTTTTGGCACCAGAGCATCCGATTGGTACAGGTCTGCGATTGGCAAGCTTGTGATTTGTCAATTATCGAATTTCGAGTTTCGCAAGCCTGAAAATTGTCAACTTTCGAGTTCCGGGGGTGTGATTTGTCGATTTTTGAGTGACAAGCATTCGATTGGTCCATTTCCGAGTGACGCGGCAGTGATTGGTCGATTTCCGAGTTCCGAGCGTGCGATTGGTCGACTTTCGAGTGATTCCTGGCCTCTGATTGGCTGAAGATGTACGAAACGGTTCCGGACGCAGCCAGCCAGGACTTCTTGCTGCCCGAGGATGACGACGGTGGTGGGGAGAGGGACAAACAGCAGGTGGAGGTGATAGAGTTGGAGCACCAGACCCTGCGCAGTCCTCCGATTGTGAGGGTCAACTTCCCGCCGGACATGGACACCAGCTCTAGGAGGACGAGTCGGGTGTACCAGCAGCAGTACAGGAGACGGTCGAGAAGTATGAGTGCCTGGTCGGATATCAGTCGGTCCAGTTGTCGGCTGGATGAAAGGTGAGACTCATTCAGAACTGTTCTACAATGTTACTGTGTTGTGATGCTATAACGATTCTATGAAGATGCTTTAGTTGTTATGAAGATGAGATGTATATCAATAACATTGGTTATGAATCCAATCTCATCAGCTTGATGAGAGGAGAGCCTCATAACTTCTATGACGTCAGATGCCATGAAGTTGTAGTGAAGTTGATGTTGTAATAGTAAGCTTTACTTTCAACTGTCTAGTCAGATACATCAGTTAGTCTAGTTGTCGGCTTCATGAAAGGTGAGCTTCATCCAGAATTTTTCTCCAATCTTTTATCTTCCCGTGTTGTAGAGATATTGTGATGGAGATGTAAGCACCTCATTCCATTACACCTACGTCACTTGATAGTGGATCTTTATCTTCCAATGTTTTAAAGTGATGCTTTGAAATTGTGATGAAGGAGAAGTATTGCTTTTGTTGGAGGGGAGTCCCTTGCGGGAAAGTTCCACCTTGTATGATTGATATAATTTAATGAAACACACATATCATCAGATTCTACAGTTTTATTTGGTACAGGACCATGGTTTCGTTACCACACAGGTCACATTTTTTAGTTGACTGATATAATTTAAGCCATCAACGGGCCTCTTGACTGTCACACTCCAGTCGGGATCGACAATTATTTAATGTTCCCATCCGATAATACACAACACGGGAATAGCTTGGTCGAAAACTTTTGGTGATAAGAATGAGTATTATCCCGGGACCTTTCGAAAGCTGGCAGCTCTCTGGCTTGAGGCTGTGTTCTGCGAGGCGTGTGCGGCAGTGATCTCAAGCCAGATACCTCAAAACAACTGTTCATATATCGGCTGCCATTTCTTTGGAAACTATACCATTCGATTCAGTATATTTTTCTACAGCACGGTTCTGAAAACTAGACCACTCTAATAGTCTCCTAGCTCTATGCAGTTCTGTTTATTCTGAACGTTCCAACTCTGTCAGCTGTGTCTACAGTAATGGCCGCATACTTGACTAGTATTGCATGAAATCGAGTGAATTATAAACAGTAATTTATATACTTTTGTGTGTTTTATTAGATTTAGATAATGATAGATTATAGGGATTCTTTAAAGTGATAGTTTAGACAAAACTGAGGTTGAAATTATTGAAAGCTTATACCCAAAAGATAGAGGTTAGGTACTTTTGTAGTTATGTTATAACTCTTTTATTATGCAATATTACAGATATAACTTTACATATTATAAATGTATATTACTCTAAGAAGTATGTTAGTAATTTAATCAAGTGATAGTTTGGACAATACTAGGGTATTGAATGCTCTAGACCCAAACAATGAGAGCTATGTGATTTTTTCAGTTACCCATATGACATATATTTTTAGGTATAAGTCTTCTATTATGCAATTTTACTGGTTATAAGTTAACATATTATAAATGAAGATGACCCTAAGGAGTATTTCAGGTATTCTGGAATCTGTGTAATGTTTAGTGCAAAATACTTATTGAAAAAAAAAATCAAATGGATTGCAAATTTCGGATATTGATCATATGACATAAAATTACATTTTTGGTGAGTTATAATTCCACGTATAATTATTCGTTGGTATTTTCTGAGAGAAATGATGTATGATACATTAACTTATGTGCTTTGGTTGTATTCCTACAACTATTCAAATGAACCTCTGCAAACCTGCCGAATTCGGCTTGCCAGTTCAGACATAAACAACCGCCAGTTGTAGGGTTAGGCTGCTACACAAGCAACAGTTTATCCACTAGACGACAGGACACTCCACATAGGGAATAAATAGGATAAATTTAATTTATATTTATTGATTATTGAGTCAGCTGCTATTGATTATCGTTCACTCGTTATGATTCATATTTTTTGTATGTTTTTCATCAATTTGATGTCACACATATTCATGTAAGTGTTTTTCATTTCCAGTATTGAGAATGGAATTTGATTTGATAATCAAGTTAACGATTACAACAACAAACCTATCACGATATCGGTATACCTACTATACAATATTCTTAATCGATGGTGGATGTAAATTTGAAACATACAGCCGCAGAATAATAGTATCGAGCAAGCGATATGATTGGTAGACTGAGTGACAAGGTGGACTGCCTGTCATTGGTGTAAGCAATACAATCCCACAAGTAGCACCCAATGCAAACGTTACAGTATGGCGGTTCATGCTTCAAACATAGTAACGGAAACCGATAAATATTTACAAGTAACAAATTGTTGGTATGGAAGGACCAGAAGATAGAAGAATACAGTTTGGAAAACAATAAGTTTTGCGATGTAGTAAAGGTGATGAGAATAAATCGAGAAAAGAAATAAATAAATAACCTCTATTCAATATTGTCAACCTAAATCTATTAGAATAGTATAGCCTACATAGCTATTCATTGTAGGCATCCTCACCCCGTGGGAAAGCATTTTCTGGGAAAGAATAAATTACTACTTATTTTCTCAAATTTGAATGAATTACGTATTCCACGTTGTGATTTTTGGACTAATGAGTTTGAATTTGAATGTTCTACCATACATTATATCTGAATTAGTGATCAGTTAAGTGTATAACTATCTTATCTTCTACTCTCCTTGTTCTTCTACTGGCGGACAAGAGCCAACTTATGCCAGTGTCTTTTTTCACTTACAATCTATTAGTAAATTTTAGTTGTTGAAGTATTTGTCATGCTAGACTCTATTTGAATTCTGTATATGTATTTTTGAGTGTGAAATAAAAAAAAAAGAATTTATTGATTGATTCATAGAAGTACATCATCAAAAATGATAGGAAGAGAAAAAGTAAGGCAACCTTGTGCTATTCCTCTCCCAAATTCAGATAAGGTTACACATAGTCCGAAATAGGTTGAGTCTTGTAGTTGTTCACTTCACAAAATGTTCAGTTCTTAATTATTTTAACAAAGTAAATTTTTTAATCCAGATGCTTCGAAACAAAACATAAAAGAAAAATGTTATTTGAATTGAATTAGTCATGTTTATAGAAGTTATTACTCCGAAGTCAAGAATTAAACTCATTACACGTGAAAGATTAGCTGGTTCTCGTACTCAAGTATGAAATTTTAAAACAAAATTCTAGCTTAATTATATTCTTATTTCTCTACAGATTGTGTCTTGAACAGCAACATTTCATATGATATTTCCAGTCTCACCAATCTTTGTAAATGATTGTGCGGGCTAGCTCTGCGGTGGAACGTGGGATATCCACATGTAGCATTCGCTTTTGACATAGTAATACCCTGCTGCAGCCAGCATAGAGCCTCACAATCTCATAACGCCAGAGGCGGATATAATCAAGCCAACCAGCTACCACCATCAAAGCCCTGCGTTATTAACATGCCCAGTTTGCATGGACTCTAATATATGCGTATATTGTTGGCTATACATATCAGTGAGCCAATCGCGGCATTATATGTGTGTATATATGGTACTGTAAATTCAGCTCACCAAGTCGAGATATACATGTTTTTATTATTGAAACTATAACTAGACACTAGTAGTTCTGTGAACAGTGGACCTCGCACTCAGTAAGTTACATTGACCTGTTGTTATGTTTTCTCGGAAATTAATAACTAATTCATCAATTTGAAATGTCTAGAAAAAATCCTAAATATAGAGCTTTCTGTCCTATCGTACCGTAACGTGTCGTCCCGGAATGTGAGTGTGAGCGCTGTTATCAGGTCTGGCTGCAACTGTCTACAACGTTGATGGAAAGATACATTTTCAAGATGTTCGATGTTTTTGAACGGGTAGTATTATAGTCCACTAGACAGCTGATTTATGATGAATAAATCCAAAGTCTGATTTTTACGGTAATATTGGCGTTTAAAGGAGACTCCTTCTCCTTTTGTATTATCCTTAAAATGCAAAATTTCAAAAAAACCTTATATATAGGTAGACGCGAAATTCAAAAAGGAACATACCTGTAAAATCTCATGAGAATCTATTGCCGCGTTTCGCCTTAAATGCAGAACATAAATATAAACATAAAAACATAAAGAGAAAATAATGCAAAACCGTCGAATTGAATCTTAGACCTCACTTTGCTCGGTCAATTAACTGAGCTAATCATGTCATCAAATATGTGTATTTCTCATACTACTTATTCTACACACCTCAGCTTAGGGCAAGGAATTTGGAGCCGGTTTCCGAGCTCAGGATGTAGGTAGTTCCAAGGTGCGTACAGATATACTCGCCGCGAACTTGAGCAATTCACTTTTAATCAGCTGACTAAATCTGTATTTTTTACAGAAACGGTATAAGATATAGATATGAAAAGCTTGGCATCAGCTGATTAAAAGTGAATTGCTCATGTCGCGGCGCGTATATCTGTACGCACCTCTAGACATTAAACAGCTGGTGTCAGAAAATTGACTTTCCTAAACGGGGCGTATTCACAGTAAATAGTTGCTGCAAAATAAACCTTTATTTTCTCATTTCTATAATTGGAAACGTTTTTCCTTGACCAAATGAAACATTCCTGAATACTTCAAAATAGCTGAGACTTTACACTATTTTAACTTTATTCATTTATATAACTTTATTCTATTTTAACTTTATTCATTTTATTCTATTTTATCATATTCATTAGGTATTATGTGTTCAATTTTCTAATTTTCGAGATTTCATTTAAACGTGACTATGACTACGACTACGCCCCGTTTTGGGAAGCCAATTTTCTGACTCCAGCTGTTTGAAGTCTAGAACTTAGCTAAATCCAGAGCTCGGAAACCGGCCCTTAAAGTTGATAACTCGTCATAATTATTATGCCGGAGATACGTTCAAAATGAGTGGCTTTTCAGCTCCTCCTTGATAGCTTATTGGCAGAGAATGTTCAAATTTGTCATTCATCAAATCAATGTATGAACTTTCAGTAGTTTTATAAAAAACTTGAATCACCAATCGCTGTTTCACTTGAACAATTGAATTCAATTATAAAATCATATATTTTGATACTATACTTCTCATAAAGCAAATCGTTTATTCAAATGCTAATTAATTAGTAGTCTTCGGGATGGATGGCAGCAATAAATTTGAAATTTTGTTATAGAATAATTTTGAATTTGATTCAAATTTTGAAGCTTGCTGGTGTTTTGATTAGTTATCTTCATATAAGTTGTTCCGTTGTTGATATTAGATGAATTTTAGCGCACCAATCGATAGACTTTCAACGTAAAAGTCCTATCACCCCGATCACACTGAATAAACATTGACGGCCATTAATAGACCCTGGTCAATTGGGGGTGAGTGAGAGCGTGATAATGAGTGAGAGAAAGTGAGTGGGAGAGAAGTGAATCATGAATAATAAATGGAGCATTAAGAACTCATTACACTTTCCGTGTGGCAGGTCAAACTTGAAATTATTGGCTATAAACAGCACGCTTTAATAGGTGAGTTGGCAGGTATGATTGAATTTCGGGTTTAAGGGTTTGAGATTGGTTTAGGTAGGGGGAGGAATTCATAGTGAGTGAGCTTGAATAGCTTTGAATAATAACCTAGCAGGTCAATATTATTCATTCGTTCAGTGAATAGATGAATCACTAATTTCATAATTATATTTATAATGGCCTACTTGCTCAATTATGAATAGATTCTATTGCAGGTGTTATAATGACATTTGGATAAAATTATCATGACATAATGATACTTCTTGATTTTTTACTTTCCTTCCCTATTACCATAGGTAAGGAAAGTATTGCTTTCCGAAAAAAATTAAGGTACCCCAATTTCTAAATTTCTATACGTTTCAAGGTCCCCGGATTGCAAAAATGTGGTTCTTGGGTATTGGTCTGTATGTGTGTGTGAGTGTGTGTGCGTCTGTGTGCGTCTGTGTACACGATATCTCATCTCCCAATTAACGGAATGACTTGATATTTGGAACTTAAGGTCCTTTCACTATAAGGATCCGACACGAACAATTTCGATCTGATGCAATTCAACATGGCGGCTAAAATGGCGAAAATGTTGTCAAAAACAGTGTGTGTGTGTGTGTGTGTGTGTTGTGTGTGTGTGTGTGTGTGTGTGTGTGTGTGTGTGTGTGTGTGTGTGTTGTGTGTGTGTGGTGTGTGTGTGGTGTGTGTGTGTGTGTGGTGTGTGTGTGTGTGGTGTGTGGTGTGTGGTGTGTGTGTGGTGTGTGTGTGTGTGTGTGTGTGTGTGTGTGTGTGTTGTGTGTGTGTGTGGTGTGTGTGGTGTGTGTGTGTGTGTGTGTGTGTGTGGTGTGTTGTGTGTGTGTGTGGTGTGTGTGTGTGTGTGTGTGTGTGTGTGTGTGTGTGTGTGTTGGTGTGTGTGTGTGGTGTGTGTGTGTGTGTTGTGTGTGTGTGTGTGTTGTGTGTGTGTGTGTGTGTGTGTGTGTGTGGTTGTGTGTGTGTGTGTGTGTGTTGTGTGTGTGTGTGTGGTGTGTGTGTGTGTGTGTGTGTGTGTGTGTGTGTGTGTGTGTGTGTGTGTGTGTGTGTATGAGTGTATGTGCGTCTGTGTACACGATATCTCATCTCCCAATTAACGGAATGACTTGATATTTGGAACTTAAGGTCCTTTCACTATAAGGATCCGACACGAACAATTTCGATCTGATGCAATTCAACATGGCGGCTAAAATGGCGAAAATGTTGTCAAAAACAGGGTTTTTCGTGATTTTCTCGGAAACGGCTCCACCGATTTTGATCAAATTCATACCTAAAATAGTCATCGATAAGCTCTATCAACTGCCACAAGTCCCATATCTGTAAAAATTTCAGGAGCTCCGCCCCATCAATGCAGATAGATTCTCAATTATCAGGCTTCAGATAAAATTGAAACAAAAAAAATCAAGTGGAGTAGATTGAGCATGAAAATCTCTACAATTTATGTTCAGTAACATTTTCACCTAAAATTGAAAATAAGCTTTAAATTCGAGAAAATGTGATTATTCAATTGCAAATTATTGTTGATTCTCTTAAATCATTCACTATGAAGAGATAGCAGACCTCATGTGTGTCTCCAGCGTTATTGCCCTGTCACCAGCTGGCTCAAATCTTTGAATAGTAGACTTGTGATGCGCGGGAACACTAGCGTCAGTTGATCAATTTTCATAACGGCAAGGAAAGTGTGTGAGTGCGCCACACCAGATTTTTTTATATTCTTGAATTGTGGTTGATTGTTTTCAAAGAATATGACATAATGTTCTATAAATTAAAAAAAAAAAAACAATATTGAACATGTAGTACCCCTTTTTATTAAAACATTTTGAAACATTTCAACGATTAGTTTCGACCTACTTTGGCCATTTTCAAGTTGAAATAGTGTTCAAGGCATTTCAACATGAAAGTGGCCAAAGTAGGGCAAAACTAGTCGTTGAAATGTTTTAAATAAAAAGGGTAATAAATGTTTCATATTGTTGTTATTAATTTGAATAAAGTAGCCCATATAAGTGGAGTGTTTTTATGTTCTAAGAATGTTATATGTTTTTCATTGGATAGTGAGAATCAACGAATAATCAAGAGTAGATGGTAAGTGAGTCGACTCAATCCAAAATAGAAAAAAGATAGCATAATGTTATGCGATCTTCGCTATATCATCCATCTTGTAAGAAATGCGAACTTTAGTGAGGTTCACGTTATAATGGCAGTGGAGGAAGATGATAGAACTGCGTTGCCGATTCTCTGCCTTGCCACTGCCTCCTATAAAATATAGCCAATACTGGTATATTCAATGTAGTTTTTTCGAAAATATTCAATTGTATTTTATTTGTCAAGAAAATAATATATCCATCAATTATCCAATAATGAGTTTTTATCATTGGGATCACATATTTTGTTGATTTATAATATTTCTACATTGTTGAGCAACGATCTGGCAACGTAGCAAAGTTAGAAAAGAATAGCGCTTCCTGCTCTGTAATGATAGACATAGCTAAATCAGATAGGATAGCTAAACCAATGTCAAAACCAAAATCAGCTGATGCCAAGCTTTTTATATCTGTATCTTAACGTTTCTGTAAAAATACAGATATAGTCAGCTGATCAAAATTGGATTGCTCATGTTCGAGGCGCGTATATCTGTACGCACCTTTATACTGTCATGATAACATGGACCTCACTATAGGACAGTAGTTAGATTGAATGAAAAAAGACTAAGAAATTGTCAAAAAACCACTGATTTATTGATAATTAGAAAATCTCTGACAATGGTGTAATAACCGAAACCGGTCTTTCTAATTATCAATAAATCAGTGGTGTTTTGACAATTTCTTAGTCTTTTTTCATTCAATATGAATAATTACCACAATATCACCTTCTCAACTACACAAAAAGTGACAGTAGTTAGACTATAAAATGGAACTCATCCATACTCAATTTCATAACTTGTTTGTTTGTTTACAAACAAAATACCATGAAAGTTTTATTATTAATCCATCCAAATTGAAAACTGTTTGTTTTATTCTAATTTATATTTTCAGATTGTGATTTTGTGTAGAAATTGAAATGGGAATAGCCTATATGTATAATATTTGACAATTCGAAAGTGAATTAGGAAATTGAAGAAGTTTTGGGCAATAGTCAGTTTATTTCTTTTCCGAATGTTGTATTGTTTTGCTAACCTAATAAATAAATTGATAATCTATATAATTATATAAATGCGAAATGGCACTCACTCACTGACTGACTGACTGACTGCCTGACTCACTCACTCACTCGCATAACTAAAAATCTACTGGACCAAAAACGTTCAAATTTGTTAGGTATGTTCAGTTGGCCCTTTAGAGGCGCACTAAGAAATCTTTTGGCAATATTTTAACTCTAAGGGTTGTTTTCAAGGGTTAAAAGTTCGTCTTTTAGCATGTATATTCTTCTTCTCCCAATCTCTTAATTATAATTGAAATTTCCATATCATATGTTACTATAGAACTATAATCTAGATATAGTACCTCTTCGAAACAGTTGTTAACCAGCAACTAAATTAATAATTTTGTCAGGTTGGCATTAAGTTGAGTTGACTTTGTTAGGTTGGCACCAAGTTGAAGATTAAAATGCATTTATCGCGGAAAAATTGATTGGGCACTGCTACTTCAATCCTGGGAATATTATATTACTAGCCGTCAGGCTCGCTTCGCTCGCCATATCCGTTTAGCCAGGACCAGACGTTTAGTCTGGACCCCCGACTGGATTGTCCTAACATATGATAAAAATGCTCAAATGAAAAATGCAGGCGAGCTAAGCGAGCCCGCTGATCTCATTCTTGGACGATCCAGTCGGGGGTCCAGAGGGCGGAGCCCCCTGGCTAGACGGATATGGCGAGCGAAGCGAGCCTGACGGCTAGTTGACTATAAGACGATCTTTACTTCTAACCCGTTGTGATAATATAACAGCATCATCTTCATTAACTGAAAGAAGCCAGCTGTACTGGTATACTTTCAAGCAAATAAGACCGTTTGTGAACAAAAAGGTCGTTATGATAATGTGCAGACGTTAAAGTTTATTGAAGGGTAATGGCCGTACTATGCACCTGATTGTTCCTCTAACCCTTGTTGAATTCTGCACTATTCTCAGAACTATATTATCCATTCATTACCCATACCCTGTATCCATTCATACAATATGAATACCATCTATTTTATGATGGTAAATTGATAGTTGCTGGTTATGTCTAGTAGTAAACTGATAGTTGCTGGTTATAGTCTTTATTGGGTACTGAACATCTTGAAAGTGTATTATTCTATTTAGTGGGGGTGAGGATGTATCGCTATTATTCGAAACGTTTTACTCATACAATATAGCCTACATCGGCTAAACTGGAAAACCAATGTGAATCAGCTCATAAAATGGAGTTTAATATTCATACCAGCTTTGTTACGGTTATAATGTGATTTTAACTGAACTTTCTGGAATATTATAGCAGTAATGGTGGGAATTCATAATGCTCTGGTATTTCGAGTATTATTATGAGTTAAGTACTTATCTAAAGATTCATTATGTAGTTTTTTGTGATGTGAATTTGAATATTGTTGTAATTTTTATCACGTTTGATTTGGATGATTGGAAAAATAAGTGGACGTTGATCAACTTTAGTAGACAGTCTACTAACTTTGGACGTTGCTACTGTAATGAGTCAATTAGTATTCCTTATTACTTATTACTCTCAGTAAGTAAGTTAGTAGTATTACTTGTGAGTAAGTAAGATGATAATTTACAAGACCTTCCAATAAGTTGAAAAGTATCATCTTACTTACTCACAAGTAATACTACTAACTTACTAACTGAGAGTAATAAGTAATAAGGAATACTAATTGACTCATTACAGTAGCAACGTCCAAAGTTGAAATCAACGTTAGACTGTCTACTAACGTTGATCAACGTCCACTTATTTTTCCAATCATCCAGAACAAACTTAATAAAACTTACAACTATATTCAAATTCAACACACACATTTACTGGCTTGTAAGCTGATTCCACAGGGAATAATCAACCATCACACTTAACCAATTTGTAGATGTATGGGTGTATGCTATTGAATTACTAAGTTTATTTGAATGAGAATTTAATAATCTGCCTCCAATAAATAAAAATACAAATAATACGGTACAATCACATTATTGGTAGGCCAGCTACAGGAGACTTTCGGTAAGCACGTGTTTTCGGTAGGAATTTTGGAACTAGACTGTCTCCGTCTCCTCGTGGAAGGTCTAATATCTATTAGCGGGAAAGGGAGGTGAAAGTTACAAAAATAGGAAAGAGAGTGGGAGTGTAGAGAGTGAGACAAAGAAGGAATGGATGTGAGTTGTGAGGGGCGGAAATACTATGCAGGTATGTGTTGGTGCGACGGACTTGAAAGAAAGGAGCTTGGACAATGGTAACAGAATGGAAAGGAATAGGGGAGTGCAATGTTACTGGCCTGCGAGGGTTCAATATGCAAACAATAAGCAATATAAATACACACATGGAATATATATATATATATATATATATATATATATATATATATAATATATATATATATATACAGTTTTTGAGTATAGGCTCTATCAGTAACACCACACAATATAAATATATCATATATAGCATATTATGCTGTATGAAGTTCCTATGCTAATTCTTAATTTCATTATTTCAATTTCTAGCTTACTATGATCAGATTTTCCAATATTAGCAACTCTCATCCAGATAATAAATAGTCTAAGGCTTTGAAAGATATTGAAATTTACACCACACTTAACCAATATAATATATCATGTATAGCATATTATGCTGTATGAAGTTTCTCTGCTAATTCTTTATTTCATTATGAGCTTACTATGATTAGATTTTCCAATATTAGCAACTCTCATCCCGATAATAAATAATTGAAGATATTGAGAATGAATAGATAATTATTATTATTCTCAATATTACTCCTGAGATTGAGTCCTCGAGTAAATAAAAAATATATCTAAAGTATCTTATTCTTCTACAGAGTTGGATCTTTATCAGCTATCTCTTTCAAAGATACCTCTTTCCTTATACCAAGAAATGTATTCTATCAATGTATTGCTTGAAGGATATTGAAAATGAATAAACAATTATTATTCTCAGGATTCTCAAGATTATTCCTGAGATTGAGTCCTCAAGTAAATAAAAAATATATCCAAAGTATCTTATTCTTCTACAGAGTTGGATCTTTATCAGCTATCTCTTTCAAAGATACCTCTTCCTTATACCAAGAAATGTATTCTATCAATGTATTGCTTTGAAGGATATTGAAAATGAATAAACAATTATTATTCTCAGGATTCTCAAGATTATTCCTGAGATTGAGTCCTCAAGTAAATAAAAAATATATCCAAAGTATCTTATTCTTCTACAGAGTTGGATCTTTATCAGCTATCTCTTTCAAAGATACCTCTTTCCTTATACCAAGAAATGTATTCTATCAATGTATTGCTTTGAAGGATATTGAAAATGAATAAACAATTATTATTCTCAGGATTCTCAAGATTATTCCTGAGATTGAGTCCTCAAGTAAATAAAAAATATATCCAAAGTATCTTACTCTCCTACAGAGTTTGATCACTATCACCTATCTCTTTCAAATATACCCAGCTCCCCATACCAAAAAATGTATTTTATCAATGCATTGCTTTGAAGGATATTGAAAATGAATAAACAATTATTATTCTGAGGATTCTCAAGATAAAATTCTCAATTGAATAAAAAAATATATCACTCTTCTACAGAGTTGGATTTGGATCTCAGTCACCTATCTCATTCAAAGATACCTAGTTCCTTATACCAAATAATATATTCTATTCTTCTCATATTCAACAATGATGCATGCCTTATAGTTCATGCATAGATAATACAGAGACAAAATGCAAAAGTCGCTTCCGCTAAGGGAATAACAGTGGAATAAGATGACTTGAGACTCATAGTATAGTACCCAAAAGTATATTTATTCGGATATCGCAAAGTGTAGGTGTTCTTCAGTCTGCGCATTCATAATATTATTCCTCAAGGCACCAAGTCTATATCCATATTGTATCCGGATGTCTCCTATTTGATTCATATGTACTCACTTCAGAACTCAATTCATATCCCACACTGTTTCCTGAATAAATATGTATTCCGAAGCATACAGTTGAAGTCGTAGAATGAAATGTTTTTCAGATTTGAAAGCATACAGTTTATACTTCTGAATGAATTTATTTCAGAGCTCACAGATCATGTATTTGTGAGATTAAATGTATATCGTCTAGCATACATTTACATACATGGTTACATATCGTCTAGCATAATTCATGATACATAACTCATAATATCATATCTATTCACTTTTACATCAAAGTTACTAGTAGTTCTGTGAACAGTAGACCTCACGCAGTATTCTCATCCCCAAGTACCTGATTGAAACTATAGACCTTATGGAAATACAGCAATAGACTGGCTTCTCCACACATCTGTGTAATCACTTGTCAGCTGATTTATGATGAATGATTCTATAGTCTGATTTTTACTCTAATATTGGCGTATGAAGGAGGCTCCTTTTTGCTTTTATATTATCCTTGAAATGCAAAATTTCCAAAAACCTTGTATATACGTCGACGCGTAATTAAAAAAGGAACATACCTGTCAAATTTCATAAAAATCTATTACCTCGTTTCACCGTAAATGTGCAACATATTAACATATAAACATTTAAACATTCAAACATTTTAACATTAAGAGAAATGCCAAACCGTCGACTTGAATCTTGGACCTCACTTCGCTCGGTCAATTAAAAAAAATGTTTATTTTTTCATCCTTACAGATTTTATTAGATTGAATGCCACTTGATAAACACAAGTTATGTTCAATCTTATAGAATCTATAAGGACGGAGAAATAAACATAGAAATAAACATTTTGTTAATAAATTTGGTGTAAACGCGATTTTACAATAAAGTCACTCTGAAAAAAATGTATTATTTATTAGAGCTAGAAGAAGATACTGGAATATTGATCCTTCAGTGAGAATCGCTAACTGTCAGCGTTGGTTATATGGGAAGCATTCATGCTATTAATAAGGAATACTGACAGATTATTGTGAATCTCACTATTAGTATACAGTAAGATTCACTTTAACCTGTCAGAATTGGTTAAATGCTAGAAGCATTAATGCTATATATAAGAAATGCTGACAGTTCAAAAGTGAAACTCGCTGTAGTATTGTAGAATGAGAAGGCTGGCAGCATTCCTTAAGATGCGTACAGATTTACGCGCCGTGAACGAACATGAGCAATTCACTTTTAATCAGCTGATGCCAAGCTTTTCATAACTGTTGTATCTTACCGTTTCTGTAAAAATACAGATATAATCAGCTGATTAAAAGCGAATCACTGATGTTCGCGGCGCATATATCTGTACGCACCTTTAAAGATGAATGAGAAGAAATATATTCCGGTTCAAAAATTAAAGAATGCATGTATGAATTGTTTAATTTTGTTTTTATTTGTCTCTTCTTGTATGTTTCTGCCACTGTCTGTCCATACGACATATAAGAAGATAGCATCCCATTCAACTAAGAACCAATTCTGACAGTATGGACTGAATTCAATTCAATTTCAATTCAATTCAATTTATTAAAAACACACAAAACAAAATTACAAAGAATTATGAAACAAATAAAATACTATAAAATGTTACAAATATGAAAAACCATGGGCTTTGTGGTTGGGTGTGTTGGAGAAGAGAAATAAAGAGAGGAAGAACCTAGGAATTGCATTATAGTGTAGTAGAATGGAAATGTTGCTTTCCATACGAAAGACGTTGTTTCCAGTGAACGGTTGCGTCAGCCTGGTCTTGTTGAATAGACTGATAGTAATCTTTAAGAGAGTGCCATTGAATTTGATACTGTGGACCGGTGATTGAATGTGATGTCACTGATGAAAATAAGTTCCCGTCTGCAATGAGAGACTTGCAGAGCGGATATAGCAAGAAAATGTTTCAATCTTTGTCTTCATCATAAAGTTTTCTGTGTGGAAATATTGGTATGAGAGCTGAGCGATATAAGATATCATGAGAGAATGCTTGAATCTTTGCCATTTTAGAAGCATTTTACAAAAGTATTTTGTGTCTAAAATGTTAGAGAAAATCTTGGAAAAACATAATAGGGGACTCGGAGAATGTTTGAAGAAAAAGGATCAATTTTTACTTTCCTTGCCCTATTACCGTAGGTAAGGAAAGTATTTCTTTTCAAAAAATTTTAGGTACCCTAATTTCGTGTTTTCTATACTTTTCAAGGTCCCCTGAGTCCAAAAACATGATTTTTGGGTGTTGGTCTCTGTGTGTGTGTCTGTGAACACGATAACTCCATTCCTAATTAACCAATTGACTTGAAATTTTAAAATTAAGGTCCTTATACCATGAGGATCAGACGATAAGAAATTCAATTCAAAATGGCGGATAATGACTAAAAAACATGTTTTCCACGGTTTTCTCGAAAACGGCTCTAACGATTTTCTTCAAATTCATACCCTAGATAGCTATTTATAAGCCCAATCAACTGACAGGAGTCTCATTTCTGGGAAAATTGCAGGAGCTCCGTAATGTTCCTGAGAAGAATGGATTTTGTTAAACTTCTATCACGATTTTCTCAAAAATTACTTGACCGATCTCTTTCAAATTCATACCCTGTATAGTTATATATGAGCTCTATTTACTGGCATGAGTCTCCACCCTGAGAAATTAACAGGGGGTCCACCCCATCCTTGAAAAATTTACTTTTTAACCTCCTTCTCGTGCGTGAGATAGGTAGGTAGAGCAGTTAATTCAAAAGAACACATGTCGATATTTTATTTGTAGAACAGCTGTTTTGACAACTTTTAGAAAATCCTCTAATTCCATAATTCAAACAAAGGAAAATGTACTCTGAACACAATCACAATAGTATAATCGTAGTTTTAATTATTTAGCCGCCAATCGGCATATTGTTATTCCCTAAATTATCCTCGTTAATGAGGCTTATAGATCATTGATCAAGGAAAGTTGTGTGAGTGTACCACACGAGATTTTCTTCTTGGAAATTGATAGTCTTGGATTCATTTATCTATTGAAAACTGTATGTTGGAATCAGAGAGTAAGGCCCGCCGCAAAGTAGACCCATGTTAATCCACGAAAAGCAACCCACACAGTGGGATGTTCTGTTAAACCATTGCTATAGAATTATTCATAATCAATCAGCTGACAAGTGGATTATTCATTGCATGTATCATTACCATTACACAGATGTCTAGAGAAGCCGAGCAATGGTTCACAAAACATTCCACGGCGTGGGTTGCTTTTCGTGGATTAGCGTGGGTCTACTTTGCGACGGGCCTAAAGGATGTAATTTATCTATTTATTTATGGATATAATCGAAAATCAGATGATTGAGATTAGGAATGAACAACAGGCTGGGCCCAAAACTATTCTATTCCTCAAATGTTGATAATGAATAACATGTCCGAGAAATAGGTTATGTTTTCACTGTTGGATCAATTCTAATTTCTATATTTGTATTTGTTACACTAGATCCAATGTAATGTAACATTCTAATTTTACATCCTATACTCTCTGGTTGGAAAACTACATCAAGTTTCAACACTGAAATGGAGACTTGCAGACTAATATAATAGTCTTTGAGAGTATCAAATATTCCCTGATTTTAAATAATTAATATATAATAATCTATAGGGAAACCATCACTGACAGAAAGAGGATCTTATCTATAAAAACAATAAGGAGAAGGCAACAGGTTTGTTCAGATGAATTGAGAAAAGGAAGATCTGACAGAATGAAAAGGTACTGGGAAGAAAGGAAGAGAATTGAAGCGAATAAACGAAGAAAGAGGACTAACCAGAGACTACAGTGATCCTATGTGGTCATAAAATTGAAAAAAAAAATAATTGTAAATAATATTACCGACTGGAGCATGCGTCTGAACTACACAGGGTTCTTCATTTATTTATTCATTCATTATATTTTCAAAGGTATACACCAATTTCAAAAGAAATAAGTTCTTGTCTGAATATACAATCTTATGAAAATGTTTTACGTGATTGGGAAGAATGCTTCAGTCAGTGAGTGTATATTCAATATTCTCCATCATCATATATCTCTGCAATTCTTATTTCTTATTACTTTCCTTGCCTGGTTTTTGGGTATTGGTCTGTATGTGTGTGTATGTGTGTGTGTGTGTGTGTGTGTGTGTGTGTGTGTGGTGTGTGTGTGTGTGTGTGTGTGTGTGTGTGTGTGTATGAGTGTATGTGCCTCTGTGTACACGATATCTCATTTCCCAATTAACGGAAAGACTTGAAATTTGGAACTTAAGGTCCTTCCCCTATAAGGATCCGACACGAACAGTTTCGATCAAATTCAATCAAAGATGGCGGCTAAAATGGAGAAAATGTTGTCAAAAACAGGGTTTTTCGCGATTATCTCAAAAACGGCTCCAACGATTTTGATCAAATTTAAACCTAGAGTAGTCATTGATAAGCTCTATCAACTGCCACAAGTCTCATATCTGTAAAATTCCAGGAGCTCCGCCCCATCTATGCAAAGTTTGATTTTAGATTCCCAAGTATCAGGCTTCAGATACAATTAAAACAAAAAAATTCGAGTGGAAAAGATTTAGCATGAAAATCTCTACAATTAATGTTTAGTAACGTTTTTACTTAAAATTGAAAATAAGCTGGAAATTCGAGAAAATGTTATTATTCCAATTGCAAACTGTTGGCAACTGTTGATTCTATTGAATCATTCACTATGAAGAGATAGCAGACTTCGTGTGTCTCCAGCGTTATTGTCCTGTCACCAGCTGGCTCAAATCTCTGAATATTATACTTTTATGCGCGGGAACACTAGCGTCAGGTGATAAATTTTCATAACGACAAGGAAAGTTGTGTGAGTGCGCCACAAAAGATTTTTTTTATTGATAGTATTCTACTGGATTGTTTTAATGCATTCTATGGAGAAGCTTGGGATTATACAAGTGCTACGAAACGAGGATTGATGTTTATGGAAACTCAATTATAACATGTATCCAATCATAACCTGGAAAATGATTTGAAGTGTTTAGATGTCAAAATAAATAAATACTGAGTTTCCACGTTCACGAACACTCCACCAAGTGAATGTGTACGAGCGTACATGTTTCATATTATGTACAAGCACATGTGCAATATGTACAAGTGTATGGATGATATGTACAAGTACATAAACAATATGTACAACATGTTTTTACATGAGCAACAGTTCAAGATTACTGGAGTACAGTAGATGCGAATAAACAAGATTTCAACCGTTAAAACTGTTCAAATATTTAGTTATCTTTCGGAATAATTGCTTCTCAGTAGAAAATGACAACTTATTACCCCTATAGTAGATAGAAACGGGGAACCAGTATACTATGAAAATTGAAATTGAAATTGAATTGAATTGAATTTGGTTATCTCTCGGAATGATTGCTTATCAGTAGAAAATGACAACTTATTACCCCTATAATAGATAGAAACGGGGAACCAGTATACTATGAAAAGCTAATCTTGATCAGAAGGGACTCCCGAACTCGAGTTTTCTTCCCACAGAGGAACTAGAGCGCATTTCGAGAGGAAGGAATTGTTCAGTTACGGTCAGTAGCCATTAGGGTCGGATCTGGAAACTACAAGAAAAGCTATTTCCCGAAAATGTGGCTTTTCCTAATCCATCATCCGCAAGAAACACAAATATATGGGGTTGAGCTCGCTCCATATATAACTTGAAATTCACTAGATACTGACAGAGTTCTTTATGAATTCAACATCAATGCTACACATTAAACTAATACTGCCATGCTTGAGATTTACTTCATTCTGTCAGTGTTCCCTATGGATAACACCAATGCTTCCCATTTGAACAATGCTGACAGATGATGTGAGAGACCGCTCACTATTGCTGAACGTTGCGATGGAATAATACGATAAGAAAATCTCGGAGATGGCTTTTTGAGAACTGCTATGTCTGGGAAGGGATCAGACGTCCTTATGATGGAAAGAAATGTTAGGGGGGATTATTATTTGAAAACTGGTTATACTTGTGAATCTGTGTGGTGTGTGAAACACGTCTTTATGGTGGTTGAATGGAGCATGAACATATCTACATTTATATTATGATACTATGAAGTATTTATTTATTTATTCATTTATTGTATAAAATACTATAATCATAATACAATTATGGCATTGGAGGAAAAACTAGGCCGAGCCTGTACTATTTCTCTCCAAAAAATTTTAATACAATGTTAATGTTGTCCAAAAGATAAGGTTTGTTATCACACACTGAATGATTTCACAGTATGATTTCACTAAATAACCTATCCAACATGATCACATGATTTCTTTAGTAGAAACAGCAGACAAGCTCCAGATAGTTTCAGCTTTTTAATAAAGGACAAACATTGATGAGAAGATTTGAAAATCTGGTGTGGCGCACTCACACAACTTTCCTTGCCGTTATGAAAATTGATCACCTGACGCTAGTGTTCTCGCGCATCTCAAGTCTACTATTCAAAGATTTGAACCAGCTGGTGACAGGGCAATAACGCTGGAGACACACGAGGTCTGATATCTCTTCATAGTGAATCATTTAATAGAATCAACAGTTGCCAACAGTTTGCAATTGGATAATTACATTTTCTCGAATTTCGAGCTTATTTTTAATTTTAGGTGAAAATGTTACTGAACATTAATTGTAGATATTCTCATGCTCAATCTTTTCCACTAAAAATTCATTTTTAAATTGCATCTGAAGCCTGATCATTGAGAATCTAAAATCAAACTTTGCATAGATGGGGCGGAGAAAATTTTTACAGATATGGGACTTATGGCAGTTGATAGAGCTTATCGATGACTATTTCAGGTATGAGTTTAATCAAAATCGTTGGAGCCGTTTCGAGAAAATCGCGAAAAACCCCCTGTTTTTACAACATTTTCGCCATTTTAGCCGCCATCCTGAATCGCATTTCATCGAAATTGTTCGTGTCGGATCCTTCTATTGTAATGACCTTACGTTCCAAATTTCAAATAATTCCGTTAATTGGGATATGAGATATCGTGTACACAGACGCACATACACTCATACACACACACATACAGACCGATACCCAAAAACCACTTTTTTGGACTCAGGGGATCTTGAAACGTAAAGAAATTTAGAAATTGGGGTACATTAATTTTTTTCGGAGAGTAATACTCTCCTTACCTATGGTAATTGGGCAAGAAAAGTAAAAAAACGCTTTACATATTATGATTTGTAACTTTTTGAATTTGATAAGATAGGTTAAGAATTAGGAGAAAGATAGGTTAAGAATTAGGAGAAAGATAGGTTAAGAATTAGGAAAAAATGGTTTTATAGTGTTGCTCTCAGTTCTGAACCGATACTGAATAGTCTCTATTCAGCTATAATGAGGACAATAATGATGTATGGTATAAGAGTGGGGTGTATAAGCTTGAAGCGATTGTACTTAGATACATTGATCAAATCTGAATTTACTAATAGCTCTGTGAACAGTAGACCTCGCGCTCAGTAAGTTACATTGACCTGTTGTTATGTTTTCTCAAAAATTAATAAATAATTTATCATTTTAAATTGTCTATAAAAAATCCTGAATAAACATAGAGCTTTCTGTCCTATCATACCGTGACGTGTCGTCCCGGAATGTGAGTGTGAGCGCTGTTATCAGGTCTGGCTGCAACTATCTACAACGTTGATGGAAAGACACAATTTTCAAGATGTTCGATGTTTTTGAACGGGTAGTATCATAGTCAACTGTCTACTAACGTTAATGGGAAGATACATTTTCAAGATGTTCGATGTTTTTGTACGGGTAGTATTATAGTCCACTAGACAGCTGATATATGATGAATAATTCTATAGTCTGATTTTTACTCTGATATTGGCGTACAAAGGAGGCTCCTTTTTCCTTTTATATTATCCTTGAAATGCAAAATTTCCAAAAACCTTGTATATACGTCGACGCGCAATTAAAAAAAGAACATACCTGTAAAATTTCATGAGAATCTATTATCGCGTTTTGCCGTAAACGCGCAACATATAAACATTTAAACATTCAAACATTTAAACATTAAGAGAAATGCCAAACCGTCGACTTGAATCTCAGACCTCACTTCGCTCGGTCAATTAGCAAAGCCTCTGGAGGCTTGGGAGATAACTAGAGTAAGTACTCTTACTTACTTATTCACTTGATACTTGTTGTCTTGGTCCTTGACTGGGTAGACCCAGACAGACTGCGTCATTAAACAAAGAGAAACAAAGGATAGTCCACAGTGAAGTTTAAATGATCACATACATTCTAACCAATAAACCTCCACCAATCTAGTATTATCATGAATTTATTAGTATATTGTTACAGTTTTCCTTTGTTTACCATGTTTTTGTAACAGTTCTGTATTGAATCTGTCTATTTATTCCCTATCATGGAAATCTGATTATTATTTTCTATGTTTGAATCGCCATTTTGTAACGTTTGTATGAACCGCTTATTGGGGAGGGGCTTGTCTAGGCCAATGGGAGACGTTAACCTTGATAGGTCACGGCTTCCACCAATAACGGTGCTCGGCTCTCAGAAATTCAATATTGCTGTTCTCTACTTTGATTTTAGTTTATCAGAGATTGATAATAATGCGACAATCTAAACCGGTATCTCATATTAAAATAATTCATTGATTTGATCTTTTCTTATTGAAAATGATGTATAAGTTCAGCCACTTTTATTCAAAACGAATGAAAGCTGCATGAAGAAAAATCTGGTGTGGTACACTCACACAGCTTTCCTTGCCCATTGAACTGTGAGCCTCATTCTCAAACGAGAACAATTTAGGGGAATAACATAATGACGATTGGCAGCAACATATTTGAAACTATGATCAGACTACTGTATATGTGTATATATAACTAATAATAATAATAATAATAATAATAATATTTCTTTATTCAACACAGCAAATGTGAACATTATACAGTTGAATATCGTCACAAGCAGCAATACAAATACATATTACAAAATGTCAACAATTCTTAAAACTCTAGACTACACAGTATTTAGCCTACTTTTAATTATAAACTAGTCAAGACATAAAACTGTTAAATTCTTCCAAGCTATACACCGCCTTGGAAATGAGAAGAGTGTACAAATCTCTCTTGAATTTTTTAATGTCAGACAAGGTTTGCAATTCAGGGGGTAATTTATTATGTAACTTTGCTCCTAGATAGGTTGGTAGTTTCTCATAGATTTTCAATCTGTGTTGTTGTATGGCTAGTCTATTTTTCCCCCTTGTGTTGTAGTTATGTGAATCAGCCTGTGTTTTGAATGTGGAAATGTTTCTATGTGTGAAAATCAAGAGTTTATATATGTAAACTGATGGGAGTGTTAGAATTTTCAAGTCTACAAAAGCATCTCTACACGAATCATTGAAACTGAGGCCAGCCAGGTAACGTATTGCTCTTTTTTGAAGCCTGAATATTTTTTGGAAGTGTATATTAGCACAACCACCCCACAACTCTATACCATATGACACATGTGAATAAAATAAGGCAAAATAAACCATTTTTGAGACTGATACGGGCACTAATCTCACCATATTTCTCAAAACAAACAGCCCCTTACTCACAGAATTAATTAGTTTTTCAATGTGCAAATCCCATAAAAATTTTGAATCTATCTCTAGACCAAGTAAATTAACAGAGTCTGTATTTTCTACAGGATCACAGCCAATGTATAATTTAGGTTCTATATGATTTTGTCTGAGGCTGAAATCTATGAGTCGACTTTTCTTTGAATTTACTGAGAGGGAAATAGAATTAAAATATTGAGCTAAACTGTTAGATAGTAGGTTACATTTTTTCTCAAGTTCTTCTAAATTGCAATCGGAAAAAATTAAGGAGGTGTCATCTGCATATAATGTAAGTTTATTTTGTGGAACTGCAAGAGAAATATCATTTATGTACAGAATAAAGAGAAGAGGTCCCAAAATAGATCCTTGAGGCACTCCTGATGTCATTTTAACTAGATCTGATGATGCAATACCATGACGATCACTATGGATGGAAACAAACTGGTAACGATCAGTTAGATACGACTCCACCAATTTATTTTCTTTACCGCATATCCCTAGACTTACTAACTTCTTCAGAAGTAGCTTGTGATTCATGCAGTCGAAAGCTTTGGAAAGATCAATCATGACACCTGTTGTGTAGTTACCGCCTTCTAGATCGTGTATCACACCTTCAAAAAATTCTATAAGAGCGGTACTAGTCGACCTATCCTTTACAAAGCCATGTTGATGTGGAGATATAAGATCATGTTCCTTCAAGTATGCTACAAGTCTTATGAGAATAATTGTTTCAAATACTTTCGAGAGAGCTGTCAATATTGATATGGGTCTATAATTGTTTATGTCAAATTTGTCACCATTCTTGAAAAGTGGAAGAACTTTTGCTATTTTTAAAAGATCCGGGAAAATTCCATATTCAAACATAGAATTAATTATGCAAACCAGTGGATAAACTATTGCTCTCCTGCAATGCTTTAAAATCTTAATAGAAACATCATCATAACCTACACTAGATTTTGACTTCAGATTTTTTATTATTTCTAATATTTCACCTTCATGGGTGGGATGTAAAACAAATTTATTTGGTGATGTTTCTGAGTTATTATCTTCGAGTTCTTCACCTGATAACTCATGAGATCCCTTTAAGACAGCACCAGCTCTTTCAGCCACGGATGCGAAAAATGTATTGAATGTAGAAGCAATCTCTAGATGGTCAGTGATGTGTTTATTTTCAATATTGAGTGCTATGTGTACATTATTTCTATTGCAATCTTTCCCTCTAAATTGATTTATTAGCTTCCAACTTGATTTAGATTTGTTTGTTGCATACTTTATTTTGTTGCCATAGAATTCTTTCTTTGCATCTACTACTAATCGGTCATAGTGTTTTTTGACTTTGTTTATAAGTGAAGTGTCAAAATTAGCAACTGATTGTGCCCTACATGTTGCGATTTTAAGTAGAATTCTTGTTTGTTCAATTTCTTTTGTAATCCAGTTTTGTTTCAAGTTTTTAGTTTTTGACAATGTTTTGGTTACTAAGGGACAATGCATATTATAGAAATGAAGGAAAATATTATAAAAAATCTTATACTTCAAATTAGTATCTTTTACATTGACATAGCTGAAATTCCAGTCTACACCTGCCAGAGATGCCTCCAAACTGTTCATATTATCCGTACTGCAATTCCGAAAAGTAATAGTGTCATTGTGAGAGATTTTTTGTTTGTGAGAACGTTGACCCAATGACACTTCTATGGATTGAGCGGTGTGGTCGGAAAGCCATGAATGTATTACATCTACTTTTATGTTTGTTAATGTATCACTGGTAATTATGTTATCTATTGCCGTTCTACTATGAGTTGTTATCCTGGTTGGAACCTTAATGTTATAATTTAAACTAAATTGACTCATTATGCTGAAGAAAGCCTTACGTTGAGGGGAGTCTGACAAAAAATCAACATTGAAATCACCCACGCAAATAAATCTGATACCAATGTTTTCCAATAATATCTCCATGACATTGGTAAAATTTTTAAAGAACAAGTTTAAATCACCATTTGGTGGCCGGTAGACACCCAGAAGAATGTGTGTTTGCTTGTTTAAATTGAATCTACAACAGGCTAGTTCAATGCAACCCTCTATACAATATTGATTAACATTAACTTTAAAAATTTCTAATGGTTGCTGATCAACACAATGTATTCCACTATAATATATACAAACACCTCCCATATTCTTATTTACTCTACAATAACTGTCAATAAGTCGCATACTATTCACGTTGGTACAATCTATCTCGCTATCTCTTAGACCATGCTCAGTTAAAATAAGAAAATCTGGCTTCTCTGAGTCAATGAATATTTCTAACCTATCTAATTTGTTGTACAATGATCTTATGTTTTGGTGAATAAATTTTAAAACCTTAAATACCGGCGCAGGATTTCTTTGTGCAGATGTTCCCTCATTAATCCTAAAATCCAGCCGACATTGGTTACTATCAATCTCGGCTGAATCGACTAGTTTTTTAATGGTATAGGCTCACTCATAACAGAATCGACCTCTTTATAAAGCTCTTTCAAGATGTTGGATGCAATATAGTGTTTCCCCAGCTTATTTAAATGGTGCCCATGACGTGTATGGAAACGTTTTCCGAGCCCACTCAACTCCAAAACTGTAACGTTGGTGAAATTCATACAGATTTTTCGCAGCTCAGAATTCGCCCACGCCACAGATTTATTCACGCATGACCAGCTGGGGAGATCGTGCCTATGAGGAACATCAAAAACAAATACTCTCGTGTGTCTCATTTCTATGAGTTTCCTGCGTAGTGCTGATATAAAAGATTTGGCTTCATTTTTTGCGATATCGTTTCCCCCAGCCAGAAACACGGCTGCATCCTGAGAACCCAAAACAGAGCAATCCTTCACAGACTCTCTAGTCACATCCATGAAACAAGCTCCTGGCTTAATAGTACCCATAACATTACAATTATCACCCTTTTTACGCATCATAATATCAACCACACTCCTTCCTTGACTATCCATAAAAAGTTTAACTCTCCTTTTGAAACTCTTGTTTTCAAGTTTGGACAAATTAGGTATACTATTACAATCATGTTGACAATAATTGTAATCTAAAGTAGAATTGTGATCTGTTACCTGACCTCCACTCTCTAAATTTCGAGCTTGAAAAGTTGTTGGATTACACGCTATTGATTTACAGAGCAATTCATCATAGAGAATTCTAAATCTATTTGATTCATTTTTCTCATTAAATAAATCATTTCTTAAAGCCTGATTATCAGCTTCTAAGGCTTCAATTGAAATCGACATAGTCCTAATTCGTTCAGATAAGCTCTCAATATCTTCCTTCAATGTCTTGTTAATTACATCTATTTTATTTAAATCAACAAATTTGCCAATAGAAGCATCACCAAAGAGTTCATTATTTATTACTCTCCTATCTGATAAAATTACACTAGAGTCTGATGTTACAATGAGATCAGTTTGTGAAACAACCGCAGTAGTAGTATTCGGCCTTTGAGAAATTGTTTGTGAATCTACCTCTCTAGATGAATCGGAATGTTGTAATAGTTTTAAATCAAGTTCGATAGATCTGTCAAGTGCAGCGTCGCGTTCAATTTGTAACTCGTGAAGACGATTTTTCAATAGTCTATTCTCACTCTCCAAGCGAGAGAGTTTGTCAGATGAAGATTCTAGAAGATCAGAATTATCGAAGAGTGATGACAATGATTTATTCACGTCTTTGTTATTTTCACCCACTTCAGTAACAATTGGGGTTGATAACGGGGTAGAAGAGCACGTTGCATCACTGATGTTGTGATTGTGTGAACCAGATACCTCGACTACTCGATTCTCATCAGTTTTCATGGAAGCTGCGCACTCTTTTACCAGGCATCTCCACGTTATAAAATTATTAACTGTTGAACAAAACGTTTTTCTATACCGGTGTCCTTTATAAATCATACCAGGTCTGTTCTTTGAAGTTTTAAAAGGGATAGGAATGCTGTCATTCATTATCCGCGAAATTGATTCAATGTAAACAATGATAGAAATACGATAAGAGTAGGCTACTCGTGGAATCAACAGGTTGTTGCGAACAAGATACAGAAGAAACGAGCCAAGCTGTAAAGTTTAGAGTCTTTGACAGATGGAGATAAGAACTCCTCTTCACTCCTGTTATCTGACTACGTTATCATGCTATCATGCTATCTTGTTATCTGTGATGAAATCGGCTTGATTAGCTATCACCTAACTATCATCACTTGCCGGATTCAGTTCCTAATAATTGTTCACGTTTCATACTGCAAGCAAGCAAACACCAGCAACCAGCAAATGGCCGAAATTCGACAACTTCACTCGAAAAAGTTCGCGACATTCACCGGATCATCAACAGTGTATACTCACAGTTTACGGTTTGTCTTTAACTCAGCAGTCACACAAGAATTTAACAATACACTTCAACTCAATAAATTTATACTTCTTCCACATTTAAAACTGAAAATTTGGTAGAAATACGGAGCGATAGATCCTAGTTATTTCAAGGTAGACCAGTGCTACCAACGAACTATGCATACTACTATGCATACTATGCATACTACGCATACTATTGTTTTCAGAGTACTATTTCCTTTGTGTAGATTGTGAAATTCGATGATATTTTCTAAAAGTCGTCAAAACAGCTGTTCTAAAGATGGAATATCTCGACTATGAGTTCTTTTTATGAACTGCTCTACCTACCTACCTCATGCACGAGAAGGTGGTTACAAAGTCCATTCCTCAAGGATGGGGTGGACCCCCCATTAGTTTCCCAGAAAAGAGACTCATGCCAGTTGATAGAGCTGATAAATACTATGTATGTATGAATTTGAAAAAAATCGGTCAAGTCATTTTTGAGGAAATCGTGAAAACATTGTTTTTTAGTAAGTATACACCATTTTTCTTAAGAATATTAAGGAGCTCCTGCAATTTTCCCAGAAATAAGACTTATGCCAGTCGATAGGGCTTATAAATAGCTATTCGTGGTTAAATTTGAAAAAAAATCGTTAGAGCCATTTTCGAGAAAACCGTGAAAAACATGGTTTTTTAGTGATTATCCGCCAATTTTCTCAAGAATATTACGGAGCTCCTGCAATTTTCCCAGAAATGAGACTCATGTCAGTTGATAGGGCTCAACAATAGCTATCCATGGTATGAATTTTTGAAGAAAATCGTTGGAGCCGTTTTCGAGAAAACCGTGAAAAACATTGTTTTTTCAGTAATTATCCGCCATCTTGAATTGAATTTTATTGAATCTCTTATTGTTTTTTAGTAATTATTCGCCATCTTGAATTGAATTTTATTGAATCTCTTATTGTTGAATCCTCATGGTATAAGGACCTTAAGTTTCAAATTTCAAGTCAATCGGTTAATTAGGAATGGAGTTATCGTGTTCACAGACATACACACATACACACACACACACACACACACACACACACACACACACACACACACACACACACACACACACACACACACACACACACACACACACACACACAGACCAACACCCAAAAATTATCTTTTTGGACTCAGGGGACCTTGAAACGTATATAAAACTTGAAATTAGGGTACCTTAATTTTTTTTGGAAAGAGATACTTACTTTACCTATGGTAATAGGGCAAGGAAAGTAAAAAAGTTGATCCAAAATATCTGTATTTCATAAAAGTTCTATCACAATAGAGTCGAATTCCTTCAAATATTTTGAATACGTTCTCAAATACCTGACGATCTCTTTGTTTTTTGTACTACAGTCCGTCATAGAAGAGAACAATCATAAGTATAAAGATCATAATGTATAAGTTTTCTCCAATTCTTCAGTGTATAACTGGAGTTTT